>NW_015505991.1:111849-133099 GCF_001515645.1 Sinocyclocheilus grahami
CTCTGGAATAGCCTTCCTGATAACGTTCGGGGTTCAGACACACTCTCTCTGTTTAAATGTAGATTAAAGACACATCTCTTTGGCCAAGTATTCAAATAATGCATCTCATAATCTTGTACAGCAGTGATATCTGATCAAATGCACATTATTATTCTTTAGCTTGGGTTAAACAAATTAATTTTACTTGGTTGGAACAGCATCTACGCTAATTATGTCTCTATTGGTTTCTCTGTTTACACAAGCTTCAGTCTGGATCCAGAACACCTGAGAAGAGATGATGCCAACCCCTCAGAGGACCTCAGATGATGCCAACCCTGAAACACCATACAGAACTACCAAACGTTGCTATAAGTTTGATTGCATCATATAATAATTGCTGTTAATAGTGTTCATCGTCTGTTTGATTACGTCTTTAATTGATTTTTCCGTACATTTCTGCCATATGTACATTAACTGACAGTCACCACTGATAAGCTACCACTAAATTTTGTAAATGCTTTGCAACTATTTGTATCGTAAAAAGTGCTATACAAATAAACTTGAATTGAATTGAATTATATTAATATATTGATATTGAGTTCCTGGTATATTGATACCGAGTTCTATTCCAAACAGACTCACTATCTAAAATAACTGTTTTCCATTTAACACAGGCCTATATCTTTTTATTCCTGTGATGGCACAGCTTAATTTTCAGCAGCTACGCAGCCTTTAGTGTCTCATGATCCTTCAGAAATCATTCTAATTTGCTGATTTGGTGCTCAAGAAACATTTCTTATTATTATCAGTGCTGAAAACAGAATTTTTTTTTTTTAAACAGAAATTCTTGTACACAGCTTTTGACTTGTCACTTTGTCTCGCCTCATGTATTACTTTAATATAAGATCAGTCGTGGACACAGCAGCTCATGCATGAATCCATGAATCTCTTGCTCAATGAATCCCAAACTCATTTCCTTTACATGCTGATTTTGCAAATAATAATATTTTATATATATAATATTATGCTATTTTGAGATTGTTGTACAGAATATTTACCATTTCATGCACCACGTATTTACACAAGACTACTTAAAATGTTCCACAACATTTTCAAGTTTAAGCTGGATTTCCCCCATGGCTACCCAATTCATAGATCAGGGGCCGGTTGCATAAATACTAGTCTTAAAAAAAATTGCCATCTAATTTGTTTTCTTCTAGACTGGTCATAACTGTTTACATCAGTTAAAAAAAAATGTAGTTTGGCCCAATTTTAAACAGAAAATTGAGACTGATTGGCTATAACTGCTAGGTGGTCAAACCAGTTCTTAAAACACAGTCTTAACATATAGTGGCTATGCTTTTGCAACTGGCCCCAGGTATTTTCCTTTCTGACATTACTCAAAAACGTACGTGTTTGACGTGCATTGCGTCAATTTTGTGATTACGGCGCCATCTTCTGGACATCTTTTACACGCAAGTCATGAGAATGACTTGTTTTTTGCACGCGCTAGATGTCAGTAATGTTTCCAACATACGCAGGCAGAATAACAATGGTGATGTAGGTATACCAGCAACCGTTTCTCGGACAAATCGTGGACAAATACCCCTGTAATAATCAAGTGTACTTACAGATGTGTAATATATAGTTATTTCAGGTGTCTGTTAAGGCTGAGATGACTGATAACGAGATCGCTATTACGTCGCTGATGCCTACAGGACAGTTTGGCTTATCGGTCATGGACATTTATGGAAATGTAAGAATTGCTTCCTGCTAAATTATTATTAAACTACAATATGAAAACGTATATTTGAGCTTCTTCCGTATTTGCGTTTGCGATACCTGCATATTCATCATCATCACTCCTCATTTGCATACTGTCTACTTTCGCTTCCTCAACGGGAGTTTATCAACTTGATTACTTTCTGTCACAATAATGACCAACAACGTCGAAGACCAAACGCCCGTTTCGCGAAAAGACGTGTTCGTTAAGTATCTACAGTACTACGACAGAGTTTGTTGTGAAGGCGACCTGAAAGTGTGCTCAGAGACACAGGTGACAGATGAAGCCAGGCGCGTGCTGCTGTTACCGGAGGAAGAGCCGCGGAAGAGATTCAACACGCCGGACTTCTATGAGACTCTGTATGAGTGCGCACAGTACAGAGACTGCCAGAGACGAGTCCACGACTTTAAAAAAGCCGCCGAGTTACTGGAGATGTTCTGTGTCAACCTGTTTTTGTTTCCGTGGAAGAAAGAGATTAAAACATTAAAGGTAAATGGAAGCTGCTAGTGATAGGCTAGGTTTATCCTCTCTACTCTCCCAGCTGATGATAAGAAGTTGTTAAACCGGCCTCAGATGGTTTGCTGGTCTCCTGGCCTGATCAGACTGGTCTGTTGTGGTTTTAGAAGGGTTTGGGGTACTTTTCAGTTGATCAGACCAGCTAGACAATCAACAAGACAGCTTGGCCACGCTGGAATGCCAAGTAAAACTAGCAAACTATTTGAGGCTGGTTAATTGTCACTGACTTTCTGAATTCTCATGTTCTATTTGAGGTCTGAGACCCCAAGCACGTTTTGATGACCACAGAATCATTTTTAACACCAAAGTATTGTTAATACATACTGACTTTTCTGAGAGCTGATTACGCTAAAAACAAAAAACTGTGTAACTTAAACCAGCCCTAGATGGTTTGCTGATTTTCACTGGTCTCTTAGACTGTTCAGGCTGATTTTAGAAGGGTTTTAAAGGATTTTGAGTAATTATCAACTGTTTAGACCTGATTTGACATCAACTAGGCCATCTGAAAACATCTTGGCCAGGCTGGAAGGCAGACTAAGACCAGTTCAAATCAGCATACCATTTTAGGCTGCTTTAAGATTTCTTTTAGCAAGGCTGCTCTTGCTGACTTCCTTTAATTCTAAAGTTCTGTTTGAGGTCTGATAGACCGCAAATACTGTTGCCCTCAAAACCATATTTAACACGGAAGTATGATTTAATATATATATACATATACTTCTGCTAAGATTCTTTGAGTGGTGTAAACCGTCAGTCTCAGCAGAACGTGAAAGCTATAATAATTGGTCGCAATACAGTAATTTACCACATCAGGGCACAAGGTTTAATTATTAGAAGTGAAAAAATAATTAGATATACAATAATAATTTACAATTAATCAGAATTGTTTTATTCCCCTGTTCTCTCAGACATTTACAGGACACTTTGTCTATTACATCAAGCCAGTATTGCCTTTTGCCAGAAGTATTCTTCAGATTATTGGATACTGCATGGAAACAGACACCGAGTATAGATTGTCAGACAATTTTGACCCCGACAAGGCCAAGAGTGTGGGATTCTACCTTTTCCTTGTCAGGTTAGAGTGTGAGTATCTTCTGGAGCTCATGAACCAGAGATCACATGTAGAATGTTTGGAGATTATCCAAACAAGAGCTGCTCCTCTGACCTTCGTTGCTGGGGAAGAAGCTTCAGAACCTATCAGCAACATCTGTAATCTAAATGAGGATGTTTTTAAGGATGATGGGCACGTTGAAGGTGGCTCACTGGTAAGCCCAGGGGAAGAGCAGCAACAGGAGTCACTTAAAAGTCATAACCCTCATGATCAGGAAGTCGACAAGTCTCAAGATGCTTCTATCTCTGATGTTGAAGGACCATCCGACTCATTTATGACTGACGACAAGTCTATCTTAGAGATGCAGAAGAACTACCCAGACCTGGCCATCCGACAAAAGCCCATTTTCCGAAAGTCTCAAAGATCCACGCAGCCTCTCAAAGCCCAGGAGTGGGCTGGATCCAGGGGCCACAATGCAGGCCTGTTCCACGAGGCCAGTACTGACATGAGTGGCCCCCAGTCTATAGCCATACACACTGAGACCACGCCAGGACATAGAAAACTACACATCCCAAATGCACTTGTAGAAGCCCAGCCCTCAGATGACAAACCATTGGTTCTTCAAGTCGGGAAGCTGCTGCAAGGACGCAGCCGTGAAGGCTCGACAGAAGACTGCCTGACTGAGCTCACTGAGCAAATGGGGAAAATGCACATGAAGGAACTCAGTGTAGATGAACCTCTTAAATATCCCATTGAGGAGACCGCACAGGCCCAGCCATGCAGTGGCCCTAATGAGGTCATCACGGCTCCACCCACAAAATCCCCAGATGGCATGAGCTTGCCCATCCTGTGCAGCCCATCCCAGGAGCCTGTCTGCAACATCACAGGTTGTGGGAGCTGTGTTGCATCTGATGGCATTTTTGCACAGGACAGCCTCATTAAAGAGCCTCCTCAGTCAATCTACATCCCTAGTGAACTAAGTGCCTGCCCACCAGTGTTTGGACCACCAGCTGACCACAATGAGGGCTCAAACGGTCACAAGAGTCCCACACCTCAGCAACCAGAAGACGACCTAGTCCAAACATATGTGGTGATTTAGAGACACAAATTCCTGTTTTTTCCTTATCCATGGCAGAGATGTTAAAGTGTACTAGAATATGGCAGTGCACCAAAAATGTATTTGTGGTAGTCATGATGTGCAAAGCATTTTCACTGATAGGAAGCTTCTTGTTAATGAAGCCCTGATTTCAGATTAGCTTTAGTATCTTACAGTTTATCAAAGTGACAGGAAGAACTTCTGCGCCCTTTGTCTTTAACTTCTATCATAGCTTTTTGAAGTGAAGGAACACGTCTTGCTGCTATAATTTTCATGAACCTGCTTGGGTCAAAATGATTATTAGAGCTTGATTTTCTAAGTAGGCCTACTGTGCCTTACTAAATGTAAAGACAAATAAATGTGCACTTTGTTTTCTTAATGGAACATTTGTTCTGCTAGGATGTCTATCCTTGGATTAATGTGGGGTAATGTAAGTGTTAAAAAATGGTGTTCAGGGCTTCATTTATAAAACGTTCATACACACAGATTTGATCCTAGAGTGTAAGCTAAAATTCATGCCAGTATTAAGATTTGTAAAAACGGTCTTTGACATGGAAAAGTGCTTAGTGCCACGTCAGGTTCTAAGCAGGTGTGTACACATTTTTTCTTGTAGCAGAATTGGAGTACTGCGGGTATTTGGAAATCAAAAAAATTGTGTCACTTGTCATTCACAAGTAAAGGATTTGGACATTGACTGGTGCTCTTTTATATGCTAATGACATTGATTAGGGGTGTTTACAAGACAAGAGATTTGAAACAATTCAGCTGTGCACAATTTCAAGATCATTTGTGATTTATAGATTCACATCTGGAAGAGAGGCGAATACGCACATTTATTTGTGCATACATTCGTTTCTCTGAATCACATGCACATTTGAGTAATGATCTTAGATCAAATGTAGGATGGTTTCTATGCAACGTTTTATAAATAAAGCCCCTGGTGCATCTTTATTATACTAGCTGTTATTTAAAGTAACAAGGTGCAAACAATTTTTGTATTGATCTTAAAGTGCTACAGTGGAGCGCATCATAGAATTATGTGACTGTAAATTACAATGTAATAAAATCAGTATTTTCAAATAATTTTTTCCAATTTATTTAAAACAATGCCTTATGCAGTATAAATTACACTGGTCACAGTAACACCTTCAGTAACGTAAACAGACCACAGTGTCTGTATTTGTTAGTGACACTGTCTGCAAGTGACAGAATGAACATGAATTGCCCTTCAGAATTGAAAATGTCTACTGACATAACAAAAGAGCCAATGGAAATGTTTCTAAGTGCAGCAGTTTTAGGTAATACGGAATGCTTTCATAAACAAGACTAAAAATAAAGACTGTCTCCCGTTAAGTGCATAAACCAAGTTTGCAAATACAAAATAATAATCATAAAAGGCAGGATTGAAATAAAAGATATCATATGAACTAATTCTACAAATCCTACTATAAAAAATCAACTGTCCACTGCAGGAGGAATGTTTGTAAATCCAGTTTCAAGTTAAAAAAAAAAGTGCTTGCTTCATCTGTCTCAATGAGAGCTGAAGACATATGTATGGATTGATATGATCATCGTTGTCTCAGATCTTAAGCTCAGCAATGTGCCATTAGTATCTTCTCTCTGTTCTCCTCATACTGATGCAGCATCTTCTTAAGGTCATGATCTGCTGGGATTACCTGCCCACCAAAGTGAAAATACAAATTACTCCACAATATAGTGCATGGAACATTATTCACGAGTTCAGCTCATCAGCAAGTGATTATACATTGTCACAATATGTATCATATGATGCAATGACTTTTGGCAGAAACTCACCAGAACTGGAGCAGGAACCTCAAATGACTTGTGATGAATGAGCCAGTCCTCATAGAGGTTATGGATTGATTCTAGGTATTCCTAAAGGGTAAACATCAGCGAAAGTGCCATCACTTTCAGAATATATGATAAAAATATGTAATGTCTGTAATCTAGCCTTCTGATACCATTAAAAGTGAAAGTCGTCTCTGAGCTAGGACCAAAGCTTTAAACTTAAAAGGGATCATGAACTGGCTTTTTTATTTTATACTGTTGTCTGAGGTCCACTTATGATGACGCTCGCATGGTTTTTACATTCAAAAACATCAGAATCAACAAGTAATAGCTATTTTCTAACCTGGTTTTGAGGCCGGCTCGAGAAACTCTTGGTTTTTATGGGCGTGCCGCATTGAAGACTTGGAAGTAAACGCCCACTGCTATGATTGGATAACAGTTTTGCATAGTAAACTAACTTTCTGTGTGTCTGTTTGAGACTTTGGTTAGACACGTACACATAATCAGGATGTATCAAGCGATCTCTAACAAAGCAATAGTGGCACATAGTACAAATATTTTTTACTCACACAAAAGTGTGCTGCGCCATTCCTGTCGGATCTAATATAGACGGCACAGCATTGCTTTTTAATCTCAGTCTCTCTGCAAATCCAGCGTTGACCTGAGTCTTGTTTACAAAGGAATCCGCGGTGAAATGAAGCGAACAAATGCTCAATGTTTTACTCACGAGAGCTCAACCACGCATTCCTAATATCTGAATCCAAAGGAAGGTTATGCAGCGACTGTGTTCTTCCACAACCAGGCACTGCACAATATTTTGCAATCTTTAACGGCATGTTTATTGCTTGGTTGCTCGATCCGGTTTAGCGCCCCTTCCGTTATTTCCCTACTATGTCATGCGTGAATCAGTGGGCGGGGCTAAAGAATTAGGAGGCGGTGTTTAAACGATCTATTACGTCATAGGTAGGCACATTCCAGGATCAGGCGTTCACTGGGCCTGGTGTCAGTAAAAGCTTTTATTTCAGTAACAAGGTCGTTTTCAGTTCTGAAATTACAGGATATTCTTTTAGTACGATGATCTCTTATACATCAAAAGCTCAAGTAAAAGTTGATTTCTCAATTCATGACCCCTTTAAAATGTTGCCACCATTTGCTCTTTCGCCATTGACAGCAGAGTTACAGAATCTATTTTGGGTTGTTTCAGTTCAGTTTTGCATGCACAGCGGTTCACTTATAACTCAACAACAGCTCACCAAGGGAATAACCTTCTCTTCCTCTCTGCACCTCTGCTTTAGTCTTTCGTAGCAAGTCTGTGGAGACGTCTGCAGGTAAACTGTATAAAAACCAATGAACACACATGCAAAAAAAATGCATGTAAACTAAAACATTTATTACAAAATTTCAGTTATCTAACGAGCAACATGTGGTGTTGCAATGCAATACAGATATAGTTGCCATACCAATAAGGTCCACAGGAATAGCAATATTCTTTATGATCCACTCAAACCATTCACTCAAAACAGCAAAGTCCACCTCAGGCATCTTTCCACTGTCAACCAAATAAAATAATACTCTTTTTCATTTAACATTTGTACACGTTTAATGATCAGTACATTTAGTGGTTACACTTTATTTTAAGGTGTATAGTGCAATGAAACAATACTAAGCAATATTACTTAACAACATGTTCTCACTATAGAGATTTAGGGTTAGCTGCATGTCATTTTGCATAATTTACTGTTATTACTACACTAAGTACATAGAGATGTAAGAAGGACACCAAAATAAAGTGTTACCCATTTTTTGTTCAATAGTGGGCAGGTAAAGCTCTTTCAGCGTTATAAGGAAATGTACCTTTTGTAAAGGTTTTCCACAAAAATGTACTTTGCACTGTAAATAGATCTTTCCATCATTCTGATTGGTGCTGACTGTGGCGACAGAAAGAAAAAAAACAGGTTATTGCAGTCATGATTCACATTCCATTTCCTCTGTTCACGCAGAAGGCGGAGGCTAATTTCTGGATTCCAGGACAAAAACAGATACATGTAAAGCAACTGAACAAAACTGACTATGTGGATGTGAAAAAGGACTTGTACATGCCATTGGTAAGACATGCCGATCTAGCATTGTCAGTTGGACATATGTCTGAAGAGTGAGTCCCCATCTAGATGGGTCCTGGTACATCAATCCCTGTGGCAGGATAAAATACATTTATAAGATAATCAAATACGCAATAAAGTTCACACCTCGATGGATCAGAAAGAAAAAGCTCATTAAATCCATAATGAAGTGCCACGTGATACCTACCAATGGATTGCATCCTTGTACATTTCTCCATTTAGACACAGGCTCTGTTAGCACCTAAAACACAAGACACGTTTTAGATGTATATTCAATAAATGAATAACAAGAATAGAGAGATTTCAGAAACTGTAAGAAATATTATTCATCACAGATTTACTGTATTACCTCAATGTCACTGGTTTTGCTGAAGTATTCCAGACATGTCGTCTTTCCACTTGCAATATTCCCCTCCAACCAAATCTGAACAAAAGTGGATGCAATTTTCAAAACAACAACAACAACCCATATTAAACAATATTGTGTTCACTGTATTCTTCAGCCGTGTGATTGACCCGCTTTCAGATAAGAGGCTCTATTCATCCAGATACATGCTGTAGTGTGTAACTCACCACTGATTTCCTCTCCTCGCCGTTTCTAACCAGTTTCCCTTGAGAAGAAGACAACATAATGAAACCTTTCTCGGATTCAGCGGCAAATCTCTATGGCAACAGTCAATGGCTCGGGGATGCACAAGGCAACAAGCTTAAGCTCATGCCAGTAACGTACTGTTAATGCAAATGCTGAGAGAGCATGATATAACTCGGTTAGGGGAGATTTGAAGAAAATACGAAATGAACGAGAAATACTATGAACATACATAAATAAGAAAGAGAGCTGTGGTCGCCGATGTATTGCGTAGGACGGAAGCTGGCGCAGGACTTACGGTGATTGACAGATGTGCAGCTCCGCGAACAGCCGCTTAAATGCGTTCCCAGTGCAGGGGTCTGTCGGACAAGTACATGTGTTGACAAAGCTTTGTGTGGATACAGAGGTAAAACAACACGACATAACTCTTTTAACAAGTCAACAATCATCCCGCTTGTTTCGTCGACGTCTAGTAGTCACATATACAAATATACAAGTGTGATATGAACTCATGAAGAACTTGCAGTGTTACTTGCAACACTAATGAGCGACCAAAACATGTCAAAATAAAAGTCACAGTTTTTAAATCGTCACTAAATGATTCGTAAGATGTACAATATTATTTGTACAATAAGCCTGCATTATCATTATTATTATTATCACGCAAAATTGTGTAGAGAAATATCCCTTATAAAAATGTCCTGTGGTAATCCTGTGGTACTGCAGCAGTATTGCAGCTAATAGGCTATTGATCCATTACAGTGTGTGGAATTTAGGTATATCGATTTTAAAGTAAATATATTGCAATAGCAAGGGAGTCTGACACTCATGTCTACAACGCTTATACAGGCAGTTAGTAGTTGACCTGTTTGTCTGTATTTGTTCCTCATCCAAACATGATGCAACCTCCAAATGGCAAAACTAATTTGAATGACCAAATTAATAAAATGGCGCTGCAAAACCAAGCATTTGCTTCATATCGTTTGTTTTCTCAATAGTCGTCTGTAAAATATTGTGTGATCTATTAATGAAAGAGTTAAAACAATACAATGCCTTTTATTTTGATTGACATGACTATTTCAAGAAGTATATAGATCTCATCATTGGCCGTGGTCAGCCATAATCACAGTGCTCTCCAGATCTACAGTGCTTTACTGTTTATCGCTTTATGATTTGCACTTTACAAAATTGTCAATGCATGCAGAAATATTACCCCCAGATTCTTACCATAAACTGAATCAGATTACCGCTGAAAACGGTTAACCCAAAAAAAAGGTATTTAGTCATTTCCTGAGACTAAGAGGAAACACTCACTCAGGAAGTAATGTGCCAAGATTGGCGAGCTGTGTTATGAGAACTACTCATCGACATAAAACATATGCACAGAGATCATATTAATGCCACAATGGAAGTTGATTTGGCCTTGTTGAAGTCCACAAGAGGTCTACTGAAAATATCAGAAATGGTGAGACATTTATACAAATTTAACATGAGTTTTGTTATTTATGATACTTTTTGGGAAATGCTCAACCACTCGCAATCACTTATTTAAATAGTACTGGCATAGGCTTGGTACATTGTTAAAAAGGGACGCAATGTAGGCCTGCTAACTAAAATCACATTACACTTTACATTTGAGTCAAGTAACATCTAGTCAACTTACTAAAAGTCCTTAAAATAATCTTCATTTTTATTTTCAGGTATGTGTTTTTGTGGCTTTTGTGTGTTATGCAGTGGCATCTAGGCCGGCCTACATTGCAGCAACATGCATGGAGTTTTTCATCACACTTGGTTTTCTTCTGCTCTACCTACTGAAACTCAACAAGATGTTCACTCTCTTCTTCTGGCCTCTTATTGTAAGAGCATAAATCTAGTGCACTTGATTGAATGAATGCAAATATTTTGCAGCATTGTTATTGCTCAGTGAACTTTGTATAACGCCACCAATACCTGCAACTGCAGCTTTGCAAACAGAACTGTTGGTAATGACCTTTTGCTCTCACAGGATATGTTCAACTCATTATTTGCAGCTGCACTGATGTGTATTCTTAGCCTGGTAGCGGTTTCCACATACACAGTGAAGGGTACTTTGAGCGGAGGGGTGAGATTGTATACATCCTCCATTCCTGGAACTCTCTATTTATCTTTTTAAGCACTATGCAGGTCTTAAATCATTAATACGTTTTCAAACCTATGTGAATACTCATTGTGAATGACCCAAGCATTATGACGCAACATGTTTCTCACTATGGAGTCTTTTGGTTAACAGATCGTGGGCTTTGTGGCTGCAGCCTTGTGGTCCTTGGATGGCTATATCCTTTTCAAAAAAATCACATTCAACAAGCCAAGAACCACCACAGAGGCCCAAACAGGGTAAAGCTTTGCAGGACCATCGCTCTCATTTTGTGAGCAAACTTGTTTTGTATAACCAAAATAAGATTGTAAAATACTTAGTTATAATGTATTCATTATTATTATTAATACTAATATTTTTTATAAATGGAGTTGCCACTCTGTCCTGTGAGAGATCCCCCACATTCTCTGTTCACTTATTAACAGTCTCCAAACCATGCAGTCTCTGCATGGGAATGCATGTTGCACTAATAAGTGTGCAAAAGGATGAAACCTATCCACAAATCATCACCACTCCATAAATTGAGCATCATGTTGTTATTGTCTCAGCATTAACACTGATGATTTGATGTTCTTGTTATCAAAATAAAAATGCACTTTGTCTGAAAGATTGTTGTTATCCAAAGTTATTATGCTAATTTGAGGTTGATTTGACCAAAGCATGAACAATGTATTCAAACCATGTTCAGTATAAACACAATTTGAATGTTGCAGAAATGACTAAATATACCAAAATAATCGCATTCAGTGCATAAAAGTAGCTAACTGCATTCATGACTTGCCTGACGTCTTTTCAATTTTTTTCATGGCACACTTTTAAAAACATTCTGAAAACGTTATCTGTTGTTATGAACAGCACGTGACGTTAGCTAAAGTTAAGAAGTTTCAAAAACGATTTTGAATGATTAAAAGTCTGTGATTGAAGTCTGACAGAAGCCCAGCAGAGCATAAGATTAAATCTGTTCAGTTGTGCAGTTGTTGCATGAATCTCTTTACAGCAGATCGTCCTGTGAGAGATGTATCGCCCACATTCTCTGTTCACTTAATGGTCTCCAGATTTCGGGAATGCAGATGTTGCTTTTTTTGTGTGTGCTTCGTTTCCGCACTGTCATTATTTCCGTTTCCACTCCGTGGAAAGTAATGCCGATCTGCGAATAGTAGCTGTCTCATAGCGGAGAGTAGGAAGCATCTCTGTGTGAACTTCATTCGGGAACAGGAGTTTCAGAGGAGTGATCATGGGGGACATCGAGGCTCCGGAGAATAAGCGATCACGACAGACCATAGTTCGTCTTCTCCCGAGTAAAGAATTCATCACCTCCCGAAAAGGACTACTGCTGCTCGGTGAAGTGGTATGCTTTTCGACTTATATCATGTTAAATACATCCATGATAGTGTATAAGTCGTTGTTTTGTGGTAGGGCTATGTTATATCTTCTAAATGTTATTATCTGCAAGGATGTTTTGTTGTTGTTGTTATTGTTGTTGTTGTTGTTGGCTGTTGGATGCAGCCACAGAAGTGCGATGTAAATCATGGCATTTACTCTTCTGATTTTAGTTTCTTTTTCTTAACTATCTGTATTTCAGTGGCTATTCTTTAATTATATTTTGTACTGAAAAGTTTCTGCTTCTTTGTTGAATGAATAAGTACATTAGTTGTCTACAGTATATAGGTCAAACTTTATCTGAAGGGGGCGTTTTTTTATCAAGGCAAGTAGTGGCTTTTTAGAGAGGTCACAAAACGCCCCTCATATTTTACACACACACACACACACACACACACACACACACACACACACACAGAGTCTGGTTCACTATCCTTGTGGGGACTCTCCATAGGCGTAATGGTTTTTGTACTGTAAAAACTGTACGTTCTATCGCCCTACACCAACTCTACCCCTAAACCTACCCCTCACAGAAAACATTTTTACAATCTCAAAAATAACTCATTCTGTATGATTTATAAGCTTCTGTAACCATGGGGACCTCAATTTAGGTCTTCAAGGATGACACAAGTCCCCATGAGTTGGTGTGTATTCAGGTTTAAGTCCCCACCAGTATAGAAAAACATGTACACACACACACATGTTGGTATTGGAGGTTTACAGGGACTCTCCATAGACTTAATGGTTTTTATACTGTACAAACAGTATTTTCTATCGCCCTACCCCAACCCTAAATCTACCCCTCACAGAAAACTTTGTGCAATTTTTTGATTTTCTAAAAAACACCATTTAGTATGTTTTTTAAGCCTTTTGAATTGCGGGGACACAGGAAGTGTCCTCATAAACCACCTTCATATTGTAATACCTGTGTCATACGTTTGACATTATACAAATTTGTGTCCTCATAAACCACCCAAACCAGTGCACACACACAATTGTTTATGTAAAATATAATAATAATGGCTATTCAGACTTCTCAGGCTGTACGATTAAGGTTGATATGAGGCTTAGTCTGCTTGTATACAGGATATAATAATTACAATACTGTGTAACAGTAACTATAACGTTTTAATAATCATTCTAATTTTATGAGAATAGCGAAGTCCACACCACAACTTTAACAATAATGGAAGCACGTTCAGAACATTTTTTTCCAGCCACTAATCGATAAAAAAATATTGACAGCCAATCAGATTCTACAGTAGCACTTGAGTATTTGAAGCGTACATAACTGTTGCATGTGTTCTGTTAATAAACAGAACATCCTTTGGTGGCCGCTAATAAAGTTAATATAGTTATAGTCTACCGTTCTTGGTGTGAATGGTCATTAAGAGTTCACCACATGTGTTTGTGTGCATATGTGTGGTCCCATGTGAGTTGCAGAGGTCTTTGATGTGGTGTATTAGTGCATACTGTACTGTACAAGATGATGCTTTCTGTTAAGGCAGACTGATCAGTCTCTTTTCAGACCTATCTTTCTAATATGCTGTCAAAACGTTAATGTCTGCTTTATTGATTAACTGTGAGTTTTTGTCTTTAAAAGGTCTAGTGCACTCACCCTGTCACAAATGTGGAGCAATTAACACAATAATAACGAACAATAATTAAATAAAAATGGATCCTCCCGCTTCCTGTCCCCTCAGGTGATGTCGTTCATCAGCTTTGTGTGCTTTGCTGCTTCAACAGCAGCTGCCTTCGTCACAGCTCCCTTCATAGAGTTCTTGGCTGCCCTCTTCTTACTGTTTGCTTATTCTACAAAGTTCAATGAGAGATTCAAGGGCTTTCACTGGCCCCTCATGGTAAGTTTACTGACCTACAAAATTACTGTGCTGGAAAATAGAGCATTAGATTATAACATTTGTCCATGAATACCAGTTCTTTCCAAATCACCATACCTGTTGTTTCATCAAGGACTTCCTGCGCTGTGTCAGCGCATCCATCATCCTTTTCATCATTTCTATGATATCTGTGTCAAAATATCTGGATGGAGCCTCAAAGGCTGCTGGGGTAGGCTCACATCAGTTCAGTCTAATTCTCTTTTATCGGCGCCATCAGTGACAGCAATGTTTATTTTTGAATTACAGTTATACAACATGTGACTTGTGTGATGTTTGCACTGGTTTCATGTGTCTGTTTTTCTTTCTCTTGCACTTCTTAGGTCTTTGGCTTCATTACCACAATATTCTTCGCCCTAGACTTTTATTTCATCTTTAATGAACTGGCCAACTTCCTCAAGGGAGGTGATTCCAGTGAGGAACCACCAAACACACAAGGTATCAATACTGGGATCTTATTTACTGTACACTACCATTCAAGCAAGCATGCATTAAATCAGGGGTGGCCAAACTCGGTCCTGGAGGGCCGGTGTCCTGCAGAGTTTAGCTCCAACTTGCCTCAACACACCTGCCTTCAAGTTTCTAGTATGACTAGTAAGAGCTTGATTAGCTGGTTCAGGTGTGTTTAATTGGGGTTGGAGCTAAACTCTTCAGGACACCGGCCCTCCAGGACCGAGTTTGGGCACCCCTGCATTAAATTGATCAAACATGACAGTAAAGATTTATATATCAAATATATGCTGTTCTTTTGAACTTTATATTCATCAAAATAATCCTGAAAAAAGATATATTGCAGTTTCTACAAAAATATTAAGCGTCACATCTGTTTTCAAAAAACTGATAATAATACAAAATGCTTCTTCAGAGATAAATCAGCATATTAGAATGATTTCTGAAGGATCATGTGACACTGAAGATTGGAGTAATGCTGAAAATCCAGCTTTGCCATCACATTAATGAATTACATTTTAAAATATATTAAAATAGAAAACAGTTATTTTAAATTGTTATAATATTTTACAATATTACTGTTTTTACTATGTTATTGATCAAATAAATGCAGCCTTGGTCAGTGTAAGAGATTTATTTCAAAAACATTAAAAAAATCTTACTGACCCTAAACTTTTGAACAGTAGTGTAAATCCTGAGATGTGAAAATATTCTCTTTTCTCTGCTGGGGTCTCCTTCACAGGATATTTGCATGAAGCTTTACACATCAAACTAAAGCGGCAAAACTATTAGTGAGACTAGACATAGGAAGTGAAAGGTGATGTGGTTTCTTATAAGTGTGGTTTAGTTAACCAGTGTAGCTTTTCTTCTAGTTACTGTAAGTGGACAGGCAGACTGAACTCCTGCAGTATCATTTAAATGTATGAATTAAGTCTTGCTAGCTATTGTCATGCATAGTCACATGCATTAAACTTCCATGGCATATTATTTTCACTGGGACATCCCCATCTCATTTTCCCTTTTCTGTGGTTATTCAGAGACTCTTTCTTCCAGAATAACACATTCTTCTTCCTCACAGATGATGACTCAGACTCTGACTCTGGCTAAAGCTGTAATTGTGTCCAAAAACCTGGTGTGTGACCACTACAGTGCCTGATAAGCAAAACATACTTTTTTATTGTTTGTTGTTTTGGGGATGCTTTTTGTGACTAGAGTTAAGCAGTCTATTTCAAATCACATAATAGAAGCTATAGAGTTTTCAGTCATTTTTGTATGCGTCCATACAGTCTAAGCCTTTCTCATTTGAGTTTCCCAAAGCTGTGAATTATTCCAGGGACGCAGCTTCACATCAGTCAAGCTTGTTGATAGATTTTTGGAAGAAGGGCAGTATTGTACCATTTGTAATGATTATGTACTGCCTCTTACAGCTTAGGTGTACTTATAGTGTTAAAGGGATAGTTCACCCAAAAATGAAAATTCTGTCATTAATTACTCACCCTCATGTCATTTCAAACCCGTAAGACCTTTGTTCATCTTCGGAACAGAAATTAAGATATTTTTGATGGAATCTGAGAGCTGTCTGACCCTGCATAGACAGCAACGCAACTGAAATGTTCCCAAGTCCAGAAACGTAGCAAGGAGATCGGTAAAATAATCCATGTGACATCAGTGGTTCTTCCGTAATTATACGAAGCTACGAGAATACTTTTTGTGTGCAAAAGAAAAAGAAAAAAATACTTTATTCAACAATTCGTCTCCTCCGCATCACCCTGTAAACAGTGGTCTGTGTCAGCTGCCGGATCTGTTTCCTACGGGTTTGTGATTTGATCTGAATGGAAACAGCATATCCGCGTGAGTAATTAATGACAGAATTTTAATTTTTGGGTGAACTAACCCTTTTGGTTCAGTTTTTACAGTATGTACGAGTCTTTTTCTATTTCTATATTTGGAAGATGTGTGTGCGTGTGTATGTGTATGTTCTCTTAAATTGTCTTTTAAAAAAAGATGCATGACTTGGTGATGATTATTGGGAATAATAATTGTAATGTTTTGTAGCAACAAAATAAGTTTACATCATGTATGAAATTAGCAGGTGGTTGGCTGGCCACAGTCACCTGTCTTATTTCCACAGGTCTACATATTGGCGTTAGTCTTGTAATGTTGAAGTAAAACCAATGTCTTGCCAAAGTACTGCAAAAAAGGCAGGATTTGTCTCATGCTCACCTAGCGATGTACTATTCTTAAAGTGGCACTGCTATTGAACCTGTATTATAAATATGAGCGTCAGTAGTGCATAAGGGAGTGTCGCCTGGTTTACTATAGTATTCTCAGGCATCACCTTCTAGTGTTTCTGTGAAGAGTGGATATGCTTTAAGGACTCTTTTGGAAAGATGCACTGTCAGATTGCCACATCAATAAATAATTTTGGTGCGATTTTTGTAGTATTGTTTATTTTTTAGCAAATAAAGATTTTAATTTTGCCAATTATTTTGAATGTTAGGAGCAAAAATGGGATATAGAGTTTGTTAGTGATATGTGTATATCAGTAGATTTGAATTTAGAGTGCTTTACAATCGCTGGGGCACATTTCTCCACACTTCTTGAAGGTCACTTTTTCAAAACTCGTCACATTTTTCCTTCCCTGTTGAAAAAACCAGCATATGCTGGTTAGGTATGTTTTGAAGCATGGCAGCTGGCCCTGAGCAGGAGCTAGTTGCTTAAGACCAGCATATGACCAGCTAAGAACCAGCTCAAACCAGCTGCCATGCTTCAAAATATACTTAACCAGCATATGCTGTTTTTTTTTAAACAGGGTTGCCGACTTTCAGCTTGACACAGCAATTAATTTCACATCCAAAATGCACTAAAATTACCAAAACACTTCATCCATGACTCAAACGCCCCCCCCCAAGGATCTCACCCCTGGATCTTGTTTTCTGCAGTGAGGGGCTGCTGCAAAAACATCCCGATGCAACTGCAGTTTACTATGTGTTTGATACAGAAACACAATTGCAGAGGGGGAAAAAACTAAAAAATGTTTTGCTCATAAACACTACCACAAATTTCCATTCCACTTCAGTCACAAATATCACTTAAACCTTTCAGGTTCCCAGCTGGGAATTTAGGAGCACAGTGGAGTCAGTGTCAGTCAATAATTATCCAGAGCATGGTAAGGTAAAGCCCTTAATTAGCAGAAAGATACAGTATTTAAGTATACAGTCAAATGACAACGGCCTGAGGCTGATGATGATGAAGATGCCATAAGTTTGTTCCATTTCAGACTGTTCACACAACTGTTTGTTTGTAAGAGCTCATCCAGACTGCCCGGTCATCAGGCTTCCATCATGAGGAATGTGTTGTCTCAGTTTTTATTGGTCCACCTGTGTACTTTACTGCAGCTCAGGCCGCGACTCCACCTCTCCCCGCGAGGCTGTGCGGGCACGGATGTACTCACTGGTCTGCAGGGGTCCATCTTGCGAGTCACCGAGACGCCATCTCCGAACTGCCAAATATGTGTTCAGACCGTAAACACCCATTACCAGGAACCCAAAAATCTGGAGGTAAACACACAAACAATTATTTATACTCAAGAATTCTGAAGGGGATTGTTTTCAGCTTTAAACTATGAATGTGAAATTTTACAAAAAGCTGCGTGTTCATAAGAAACAAATCCATCAAGACATTTTTAACTGTTGCTTCTGGCTAAAATATGAGTCCTCTGTCCATAATATTGCTTTAATATTGGAAAAGTCCTGTCTGAATCAGGAGCAAATATGCACAGATGAAGCACCATTTACAAGCCAAAACAGTTCTAGGCAAATATGCCGGTGTGATGTGTATTTTGATGTGACAGGACAACAGGGGATGGACTTTTTCCACTCAAGGAAGTGTTATTATGGATCACAGACTGGTATTTTGGTTAGAAGCTACGGTTTAAAGTTAAAATGCCTTAATGATAAACACGCAGCTTTTCACTTCACAAGATGTTAAGTGATGGACTGGTGCCATGTGGATTACTTGGATTATTGTGATGCTTTTATCAGCTGTTTGGACTATCATTCTGACGGCATCCATTCACTACAGAGGATCCATTGAGCAAGTGATCACAATGTTTCTCATCTACATCATGGATGGACTAAGGATGAGTAATTTTTCAGCGAATTGTCATTTTTGGGTAAACTATTTCTTGAAGTGATGTATATGTATCGCATTAAATCTACAGTACTACACTGTATGTCTAAATAATATTGATATGTTTTATAGTAAATTTCAATATGAGACTGATAACAGAACTCCATCTCTCTGGCAGGCTTGAGGGCTGAAGGAATTTTGCAGTGCCCTGTGGTTCAGAAAAATCCCCGGGTGTTAAGAGTGGTTTCCCGCTGAGAACATCTGTATCATAAAACTCTTAGCACAAATCCCCAGCCTTTGACTTCCAAGGTGTTGGTGGATATTTTGCTGATCTCAGGTCATTCTTGAAGTCACTGAAGTCATAAAGGTCAGGTTCTCGGTAAGAGAACCTGATCCTGTATCAATACTGGGAATAACTTCGGCCTTCTACTTCTCTTCACTGACCCATCTACAACAAACCTCTTCCCAGTCACAAGAGGTCAGCAGCCTTGACCAAATCAGACGAACTCACTAGAAAGGTATGTGCGTCTGAAATGTTTATAGTGGCTTCAGTTATAACACTAATGAGCAGTCCCAGATGGAGTTAATGGACTTTTTGGCATTTGCTGTGCTAAATTTGGGGGGAAATCAGTGGAATTACTTATGGAAGCCAGTTTCCAGCCTCAAAGTAAAAGATGATAAAGTTACTATGACCTTAAATCTCAAAACTGCCACATTGTATAATTGCATCTCATATTTTTTATTTTAAGCTTTATTTCATGATTATCTTTTTACTCTGAGGTGGAATAAAACTTTCATAAATTCTGTGGAATGGACTTAAATAGAGCTGAGTGCACTACACTCATACTGGGAGCTTAAAACATAATCAAATTAACTAAAATACTTTATAACCAAATACAAGGTTGATGTGTGACCAAATTCTGTGGGAATTTGTAATGAGCTATGCAGTAACACACTTGTGACACACATTGTAAATTCTGAGACAGAAACAAAAGAAGAAAAACTCAATTCTGAATGAAAAGAGAAGTTGGATGGAGATAGATGAAAAGAGGAACCAGTGAGATTTTCAGTGTTAAGAATTAAAGAATCAAAGCAAAAAATGTAAAACATTCAGGTGGATGTTGACTATGACTGCTCAGAACTTCCCACTCTCTGCCTATCCAGGTCTCTCTCCAGGAACGACTATGTGCTTACTCCATTTCAGCCACTTGAGGGCAGCAGAGCCCTGGCATATTAGGGCCCACTTCAAATACTTGAGAAATTACTAAACATTTTTAATTCAACCACAGGGACATAATTGATTAAATAAAGAGCTGAGTAAGGGGATAGGTACCACAGCTGCAATCTCTGCTCCAGTTTGATGGTTGAGAGCTGCCAAAACCACTGAAGCCAGAAAGAAGAACAAGGTGCTGGTGACAGTGTTGATTAGATCCTGCAAGAGAGAGAGAGAGAAGAAAATTATCATGTCGAATGATTTCTGAAGGATCATGTGACACTGAAGACTGGAGAAATGACTGCTGAAAATTCAGATAAAAAAAACTGTTGCATGGTAATATACATGGTTTTCAAAATGACCTCTGGTCTGTTAAGCATACAAGGCACATGGGTTTGTATACACTACACAGTTTTGGGAGTAACAACCACATTTAATAAATATGGGACTGGTCTTGTTGAAATTTGCAAATAATGCACATCTCTCTCCACACGCAATAACACGCACAAGGAACACATATAGTGGTTATAGAAAAGAATCACCCCCCTTTAAAATAATCACATTATGTTGTTTTGCAGCCTGAAATGAAGACAGACACAGTTTTTGTTTTATCCAGCTGCATTTACTCAGAGCAACTTATAACATCCAAGTGAACGATATAACAAAGACATGTCAGAAACAAAAAAAACAAACAAACACTGAGTTGGAAAAAGGATCACCTCCCTCCTAAAAATGACTTGTAAACTTAATCAGGTGTAGCTTCCCAATGGCACACAAAGCCATTTGACTCTCATGTGATCAGCTGTGGTCATTTTGATTAGCTCAGCATGAAAAGAGCTTTCCTGGAACATTTCAGTCCTTGGTAGTGCAACTGAAGCAAGCAATCAGCTATGGGTCGCAAGACTGTTGAAAGATCTCCGGGATAAAGTTGTGGACAGGCACAAGTCAGGAGATAGATTTAAAAAAAATCAAAGGCTTTATCAATGCCTAGAAGCACAGTGACGTCTATTAAGAAGTGGAAGGTATTTGGTAAAACACAGACCCTCCCTGGATCAGAGGCTACCAAGAGGCCTACAGCAACTCTGAAGCAGTTGCAGGAATTTATGA
>NW_015505991.1:133265-141112 GCF_001515645.1 Sinocyclocheilus grahami
GAGGGTTGCAAGAAAGAAAGCCACTCCTCAAGAAAGGCTACATGCAGTCACGTTTGAGCTTTGCCAAAACACACCTTGAAGATTCTGAGGCAGATGAGACTAAAATTGAATTATTTGGCCTGATAACCAAACGATATGTCTGGCGGAAATCCAATACAGCTCACCATCCAAATAACAGCATTCCTCCAGTAAAGCATAGAGGTGGTAATGTCATGTTCTGAGGGTGTTTCTCTGCAGCAGGGACTGGAGCACTTGTCAGGAAGAAGGAAAAATGGATGTGGCAAAATACCGTCAAGTCCTTGAGGAAAATCTGCTGCCCTCTGCCAGAAAGTTGTCAATGGGAAGAAAGTTTACCTTCTAACATGACAATGACCCAAAGCACACAGCAAAACTGACCACAGAGGTTGAAGGAGAAAATGTGAATATCCCTGCATGGTTTAGTCAGAGCCCAGATTTAAACCCTGTTGAAAATCTGTGCAATGACTTGAAGACTGCAGTCCACAAACGCTCACCATCAAATTTAACTGAACTTGAGCAATTCTGCAAAGTAGAGGCATATCCCAGCAGACTAAAGGATGTAATTAAAGCAAAAGGTGGTTCAACAAAATACTTTTCTAAACCCACTGTACATTTTCATTGCCATGATTTGTTCCAGGAGAAGAGACAAATCTCCTACAAATAACAAATAATGTCAACAAAAAGAGAAGGAGGGGCAACTATTATGTGCAGTGTGTATGTGGCCAGAGGTTAGCTCTTTAAATAATAACATTAACATGAGGGAAGTCATATCAACAGACACATTTACATATTCACAATTTAGAGTACATCAAACTATAAGCAAAACCCTTTCATGACCAAAGAGTCAAAACAAGGAGCTGACAATGAGGTGTGGTTATGCTGACTGCAGTGATGCAGTTTGACAGGCAGGGGGAAGTATTTACAACATTCATGACATCCTTCTGAAAATTGTTTTGCTGCTCAAGAAACATTTCTTATCACCACTGTTGAAAACAGTTGTGCTGCTTAATATTTTTTTAAAAACCCTGCTACTTTTTTCAGCATTCTTTGATTTGATCTTTTGAACATTTATTTGAAACAATATTTTTCTAACTACAGTATATAAATGTCTTTACTGTTGTTTTTGATCCATTTAATGTGTCCTTGCTAAAAACAATACTAATAATAAAAAAGGAACACTTTAAAAAACTATTTTTTACAACTTACAGTTTTAATACTTTTACAAATCAGAGTCAAAGCTTTCAGGAGAGAGAGAGAAAGGATGGGAGGAACCAGTTGGGGATTTCTGAAATGAGGCCAAATCCTCCTCTGATATACAGGTGCATCTAAAAAAAAATTGAATGTTGTGGAAAAGTTCATTTATTTCAGTAATTCAACTCAAATTGTGAAACTCGTGTATTAAATAAATTGAATGCACACAGACTGAAGTAGTTTAAGTCTTTGGTTCTTTTAATTGTGATGATTTTGGCTCACATTTAACAAAAACCCACCAATTCACTATCTCAACAAATTAGAATATGGTGACATGCCAATCAGCTAATCAACTCAAAACACCTGCAAAGGTTTCCAGGGCCTTCAAAACAGTCTCTCAGTTTGGTTCACTAGGCTACACAATCATGGGGAAGACTGCTGATCTGACAGTTGTCCAGAAGACAATTATTGACACCCTTCACAAGGAGGATAAGCCACAAACATTCATTGCCAAAGAAGCTGGCTGTTCACAGAGTGCTGTATCCAAGCATGTTAACAGTAAGGTGAGTGGAAGGAAAAAGTGTGGAAGAAAAAGATGCACAACCAACCGAGAGAACCGCAGCCTTATGAGGATTGTCAAGCAAAATCGATTCAAAAATTTGAGTGAACTTCACAAGGAATGGACGGAGGCTGGGGTCAAGGCAAGAGCCACCACACACAGACGTGTCAAGGAATTTGGCCACAGTTGTTGTATTCCTCTTGTTAAGCCACTCCTAAACCACAGATAACGTCAGAGGTGTCTTACCTGGGCTAAGGAGAAGAAGAACTGGACTGTGGTCCGTCAAGAGGAAAATGAGAAACAAGAGACCAAAAAATGCAGATGAGCTGAAGGCCACTGTGAAAGAAACCTGATTTTCCATACCACCTCAGCAGTGCCACAAACTGATCACCTCCATGCAACGCCGAATTGAGGCAGTAATTAAAGCAAAAGGAGCCCCTACCAAGTATTGAGTACATGTACAGTAAATGAACATACTTTCCAGAAGGCCAACAATTCACTAAAAATGTTTTTTTTATTGGTCTTATGAAGTATTCTAATTTGTTGAGAGAGTGAATTGGTGGGTTTTTGTTAAATGTGAGCCAAAATCATCACAATTAAAAGAACCAAAGACTTAAACTACTTCAGTCTGTCTGCATTGAATTTATTTAATACACGAGTTTCACAATTTGAGTTGAATTACTGAAATAAATGAACTTTTCCATGACATTCTAATTTATTGAGATGCACCTGTAGATGTGGGTTTTGTCTGAGCCATGGTTCTGTAGGGGGTGAAATGTAACATGCCTTTCAAAGCACATCACAAACTCAGCCTCACTGGCTGGCACCTCGAATTTCACATCGCAGCACGAAACACTGGCTTTGATGTCTCCAAGAGAACACAGACTGCCTGCTCCTCTCAGCTTTAGGCAGTTGTACACGCGTTATGACGCTTGTGGGCAGTGACATGAATCTGCTGGATGAGGAAGGGGATCTAATCACAGACCAGGGTTCAACTATTAAAGACGACCCACTGACACAGGGAAAAGTGTGAAAGAAGCATTTACACAGCACGGTTTTCAACTAAAAACATAAAACTTTGAATGCATTTTGCCATTCATTTACACGACAACAACGTTTGGGGGGCCTGAAAATGCACACTTTTGAAAACAGGTTTTAAAATGCAAGTTTTTGAAAACAATACCATTATCATCTCCATGTACAAAAATGCAAATCTGTGAAAACAGTGACATCATGCGTATTATGTGTCAGTCTATAGGCTTGTGCACAGGCAAGCAGCACTTCTTTAAAATGTGACATTGCCAACTATTGGCCTGGCATGCATAATACAGTACAGTGTTTTGTCATTTTTTGTTAATTGTATTATTATAAATTATAAACATATATTACACGTACATTATTGTTATTTTATTATGTAATTAGTATATATAATTATATAAAAAGTAAATAAACATCCAGATTTCCCATACTACAGAACATTGAAATCTCCTTTTCTCTCTCTTTATCCTTAAAACCTCCATAAATGCACACTCTGAGAAGAGAAGGAACTAAGCTGGGTGATTTGTCTATGTGCAGCCAATAAGCACTCCAGCGTGACTTAGGCATGGCCACCCATGTGATAAAATGCATGATGGGAGTGATTGCCCACACTTGTCTCACATGATACTCTCCATCACTCTCTCTCAACCACACGCACTCAAGCAAAGCCATGCCCATCTCACACGCAATATAGAACACTAACAATATGCCAAAACCAGGATACGGTCTCAATCATTCAAACACATGACAAACTAGCCTTTGCCTTAACACATACTTCAACAGATGGATCAAATGCAAGCCAAACTGAACTCTGAAACACACTTAATGTTAAAAAACTGCTGACGCGTTTAAAATATTCTAAGTGTAAAAACACAAAGCATATGCCTGAGGTTGAACGACAGTACTAAGTCCACACAATTATTTAGGAATTAATATACATTACTAGCTTCATAAATATAACCATGGAGGTTTACATACAATGATTAAGCATTTAATGCAGGTAATATGAAACTGAACACAAACAAAACAGCAGTCATGAGTTGACTGAAAATGTACTTTAAGAAGTGTGTGTGTGTGTTTTGGCAGGCTGCTTGTGGAGAAAGCAAACTGATCTCAGGAGGGGTTTAAAAATGGGAAATGTTGTGTTCAAACTGGGTTCAGATCTCCGATGTATTTAACAGCCACTGCAGCCTTCCACGTTGTTAAAGGGGTCATCGGATGCAAAATTCACTTTTGTTGTTGTTTGAACATAAATGTGTGTTGGAAGTGTGTGTAAACATCCATCCTATAATGATAAAAATCCACCCAGTGGTTTTTTTTTAAATCCCTGTTTTAAAATCCTCTTTCTCAAATCAGGCTGTTCTGAGATTCCTGTCAGAATGACGTAGTTCTGTCATCAGTCCGCCATTGTGTCGACTCCGATGCAGGGGAAAACAAGAATGTCACAGATTAAGCGATTGATGTGTTCTGTTGTTGGATGTAATAATGAACATAGCAGTCGTCATTTACTCCCGACATCTGAGCTGCTGAAGACGCAGAGGATTAACGTTACTTTCGTTTTGAAGGGAATGCGCCGATCCCCGATCTGCCTAAATGCGTCTATGTTCGCGCGAATCATTCGTGATCTAGCTTCATCTACACAAGAAGTGAGTATAAAGTTTTTATGAATTTTTGCAAATCGCCTTTCCTAATATGTGCTAGTTAGCAAGTTTCGCGGCTAAAGTAAATAGTACTGCTCGTCACCCCACAGAAGAGAGGGGCGGGGTCAGCAGAGCTCATTAGCATTTAAAGCAACATGGACTAGAATTGCTTGCTAAAAACAGAGCTCATTTTGACAGGGTAAAAAATGTGTTTTTTACACTACCATTGAGAAATTTTAACCAAAGTATGTTATAGACTTTTCATTAAGAAAGATCATATCAACTTATATCAAATGGACATCCGATGACCCCTTTAACAAGGGACTGAAGGTCAAATCTCTGTACTTGAAATGTACTTGTCCTGTGTTATAAAATTACCAGTAAATTGTAAGCAAGCAACACTACCATTTAAAAGTTTGGGGTCAGGTTTTTTTTTTGTTCTTGAGAAAGGACAAATTAAATTGATTTGCATTTATAATATAATAATAGATATTTATAATGGTACAAAAGAATGTCAAATAATTGTAGAATCCACAAAAATATTAAGCAGAACATCTGTTTTCAACATTCATTATAAAAGTCGGCATATTACAATGATTTATGAAAGATCATGTGACACTGAAAAATGACTGCTGAAAATTCCGCTTTGCCATGACAAGAATAAATTACAAACAAACAAATAAATAAAAAAGGTTGTTTATTTTTATAAATTGTAATAATATTTCATAATGTTACTGTATTTTTGATCAAATAAATGCAGCCAAGCATAGACTTTTCAGCGACACACACACAAAAAAAATCTTACTGACCCCGAAATTACACTTGAGAAGCAGCACCTCCAAGCCCAGTGAATTAGTGAAGAAATAAAAAATAAAAAAATCAAGACTTTTCTACACACATTACGATGTGTTAATGGAGGATAGAGCACCAAGTTCATTTAGCAAATTGTTGCTAAAAAAACTATTTATGCACAAGGAGCATATTTAAGCAGAGAATCGATGTAAAAAAAATGTATACATGCGTGCATATGTGTGTAAGACGGAGAGAAATAGTGAGTTAGGCGCGGTTTTAACAGAGTTTCGTTAATACTGAGTTACAGACTGCTTTAGGCAACAGGAGGCCCATAGATCTTGGAAATGTTAAAAATATATAAAAAATAAATAATAATAATAATAATAATCATTTAATTCTAGATTTGCTAAGCAATATAACCTGAATCCTGAATGTTCAGTCATATCTCTTTATCCGCATCGGTGGCGAGACTTTAAATGAAGCTGCTAAAAGCTTTTCCTGGACCTTCCATTGGTGTGCTGGTGCTCTCTGATGCTGTGTGTGTGAAGAGACAACATGATACACTGTTAACCTTTATCCTTCAACAGGTCCAATATTATAAAACATGGTTCTAGATAGGAAATCATTCTGAAACTATAAGAATATGAGAAAATAAAGAAATAACAGTACATTTACACAGTTAGTTGAATGACAATAATTTAGTCTTAATCAGTCAGATTTCCAAATGATATTTTAATGCATCTTTACCCCTCTCGCAATTGTCCTCTTGCTCATGTTCAGTAATGACACATAATCATAGGATCACTGCAAAGCTTTTCAAGTCTCAGAGTGGTCATTCCATTAAAGCACACAATGTAAAACCAATCATTATCCCGTCACCTCACAAAGTCAAAAGCCCAGTCTATTTTTCATCGTGCTCAATGAACTCTGGTCGTGCTTCTCTGTATATATATGCATGTGAGGTTAAAGATGGTTTATGAATGGGTACAATGGTGCCAGCGTACCACCGCGAGCTGAATGCGCTCATTCTACTGACCTATCACTTTCAATAATGTCAGTCACCATGCCAGCCCCCTTTGAGCCTGGCACTGAATCACACTATCAAAGCACTCAAGGGAATAGGGGGTGTTGTACAATAGACGGACCGTCCAACACAACCACCCCTCTGGAACCAACCGCCACAAGAAACTACCAGTTAGTTTTGTGTGTACGCTCCAATCTGCTGCCATTTAAACTAAATCAACGTTAGAAGACATGAACAGATTTAGAACAAACATCTGATTTTAAGACCTAAAAGTTCTACCATCCACATTTCTGCTCTTTATAGAAAGACGTTTAATTGCTGCTGGGAGGATTTTATCTCCAAATGAAAAAAAAAAAATCAAACCCTCTTCTGAGAAAAGAGGCCACAATTACAGGACCAAAAAGTACCGTTTACTTTTAGCGCTGTGTTATGTGAAAGTTCCTGAAGCACAGCAGTGGTGAATGTATGCAAGCGATACAAACACAAAACAGGGGAGGAGAGTCAGGCTGTTACTGAACAAACCTCCGTCTCAGTGCATCCATTCCAGAACAAATGAGAGGCCTGGACCCATGGGGTCCACCTGGCAGGAGATGATGCTCAGTCCAAAACCTCAGCTCCAAATGATCCTAAAGATCATAGTTCTTCCAATGAGTCAGTGATATCAAGAAAACCCCAATCCGTCAGTATTACAAAATGCACAAAATCATACACACTGGATGTCACAAAAAACATGTTTAACATCTCTCCCATCAGCCAAAATATGGTTTATGTAATCTGGCAAGTTGAGATTTGATGCTTATGTGAGCTATTCAAGTTTGAATTCAGCTCTCAACATTTCCTGATCGTCGTCATTTTCTTCCCCCACCATTTCCTGCCATTTATCCACTGAAAATACAATAAAATTAGGAAGCAAGCTAGAGAAGAGGATATAAAAAGTAAATATAAAATATAAAAAGCACTTCTACAAAAGTGGCAAAAAGCACTTAGACTAAAGGCCTTGTCCTAAAATAAAAATATGATGCTCAAAGCTTTTTTTATATGTGTATAATTGAGGTTAAATGCATAAATATATGCATTTATATGAATATATGAATATAAATGCATATATTTATATTCATATAAATATATGCAAATATATGCAGGGTCCAACTTTCTCCATCTATGTTTGGGTGCCCTTACGAAAAAGAAGTTTATTCAAGTGTGCTATTAGTATACTTCTTTTAAACTAAAAACAGGAAAGTATACTTTTAGTCTACTTTTTATGTACTTTTCAGAAATGGGCTTTATGTACTTCTCAGAAATATACTTAAAATGACATTTAAGTATACTTGACTTATACTTAGAAAAAATCTAAATATATTTTATATATATTTTTTATTATAAATTTTAGCTATAATTGTGCTCCTAGAATCCGTGTTTTCATTGTTATATTGCTAGTACACATCTTCTGTACAGAATTTCCAAAAAAAACACAAGTGAAGAAGAAACCGAAACAACAGGTGCTTCCACATGTATTCTAACACGATCATCAGACATAAAACAGTATCAAAACTATGTAACATTATGGAATAAAATGTCGACCAAT
>NW_015505991.1:145173-160730 GCF_001515645.1 Sinocyclocheilus grahami
GACCAGAACCCTTCCTAGTGCTGGCCGTCCGGCCAAACTGAGCTATCTGGGGAGAAGAGCCTTGGTGAGAGAGGTATGTCTCTAAAAATGGCTGTCCACCAACGTTTACTATCCAACCTGACAGAACTGGAGAGGCTCTGCAAGGAGGAATGGCAGAGGATCCCTAAATCCAGGTGTGAAAAACTTGTTGCCTCTTTCCCAAAAAGACTCATGGCTGTATTCGATCAAAAGGGTGCTTCTACTAAATACTGAGCAAAGGGTCTGAATACTTAGGACCATGTGATATTTCAGTTTTTCTTTTTTAATAAATCTGCAAAAATGTCAACAATTCTGTGTTTTTCTGTCAATATGGGGTGCTGTGTGTACAATTAATGAGGAAAAAAATTAACTTAAATGATTTTAGCAAATGGCTGCAATATAACAAAGAGTGAAAAATTTAAGGGGGTCTGAATACTTTCCGTACCCACTGTATGTATATATTATGCATATGCAATTTTTGAACACACATGCTATATATTTATAAATGTATCCAACTGAATTACCATAGGTTTGTCAAGATGGATAATTTCTTATAGCTTTAACAGTAGTTCAAGCTATACGGTGTATATACTGTATGTATTTGTTAAAGACACTGAAATGCATTTCTTCAGAAGTTTTCCCCACCATTCAAAATACAAAACTGCTATGGACTATACCATTTTAATTTCTGAATGTTGTTTGTGGTGGCATGAAGAGGATCAAATTACGATTTACATTCCCCTCCTTGTTTGGCTGATTTCTTGTCACTGAACCATTTATTCAAAGCAAACAACAGTAAATCTCAAAGTGGGGTTTGGTGCCTTGTTGCCCCAAAAATGAAACTTCTGTCATCATTTACTTACCTTCATCTCACTCCAGCCTGTATGACTTTCTTTCTTTCTTCGGAACACAAAAGAAGATATTATGAAGAATGTTGGTAACCAAACTGGTTTGGTGACCACTGATGCCCATTGTATGGACAGCACAAGACTGTTTCAAAATATCTTATTTTATGTTCTAAACAAGAAAAAAAATAACTGAATTGGAATGACATGAAGGTGAGTAAATTATGACAGAATTGACATTTTTGGGTGAACTATTTGTTTAATAGTCCCCAACCTTGGACGTGGCAACACATCTTATTAGCTATAATGTAATTTAAAGGGTTAGTTTACCCAAAAATGAAAATTATGTAATTAATTACTCACCCTCGTGTTGTTCGAGACCCGTAAGACCTTCGTTCATCTTCGGAACACAATTTAAGATATTTTTGATGAAATATGAGGGCTCTCTGACCCTCCCATAGACAGCAAGGTAACTACCACATTCAAGGTCCAGAAAAGTACCAAGATGATCGACAAAGTAGTCCGTGTGACATCAGACGTCATCACGCCGGATCTGGGTCAGTGCCGGCGCCGCCACACGCTCGCGTCATGGTACTGTGAACGTGCGTCCAAAGTGACGCAGTAAAGATGAAAATGTGGAATAAAGTCGTTATTTTTGTTTTCTTTGCGCAAAAAAAAGTATTCTCATAGCTTCGTAACTTTACAGTTGACCCACTGATGTCACACGGACTACTTTGTCGATCATCTTGGTACTTTTCTGGACCTTGAACGTGGTAGTTACCTTGCCGTCTATGGGAGGGTCAGAGAGCCCTCAGATTTCATCAAAAATATCTTAAATTGTGTTCCAAAGATGAACGAAGGTCTTACGGGTTTGGAACAACACGAGGGTGAGTAGTAAATGACAGAATTTTTTCATTTTTGGGTGAACTAACCCTTTAAATATTTCCACAGAATTTCATATGAAGGCTGACCTCATGTAAGCTGATTGCCCTTCTAACACAATGCAAACCCTTCTTTATCTCATCCGGCTTATTTGCATTGAACACGTTAAGAAAGTGTGGACCAAAGATAAACGACCGCTCACATCATGACGTTCCTGTCACAGTGCCAGCAGAGCCAGCATCACTTCAGTTGACCGTCATGCCCCATCTAAAAGACAGATTAAAGACGTGCATTTGGAGATGAGGTCATTGTTCTTGATAAACACAGCACAGCCTGCGTCCCACAAGGCAGCAGGTGTCAGGCATACAGAAAGCCAAAGATTTTAAGTAATGATTATATGTCACTCCCCACCCTCCTCCTCCACTTTTGCCGTCCTTCAGAGCCCCCCTACATTAGGCAATCAGCTAGTTCCTTGTAGCAATGGCCACATGGAGTCAAATCCCCAGTTTGTACACACACCATCTGTCGTGCCCAGAAAATTAATGGTGGGAGGCTTGGTCTGACAGCTTGCAATGTGTTCCAAGAGCTCCTCCTTAAACGGAAATGAGCCTTCCAGCTCCCACCCAACAGTCCTTTCCTCGCCTGAAGGGAATTGCTCCTTGCACAAAATTTAAACCACTATTTCTTAAACTTGGAGATGTTTGCGGACAAGCAAACTCTCCATATTACATAAGTTTCGCGAGAGGGAGCGGAGAGGCAAAAAACATCTGGTAAGTCCATCAACTCGCTACATTACAGAGAGAGCTCTTTCATTATATTTAACGGTCCCTCATTAAAACATACCTTGAAAAACGATCCTTCAAGGTAAAATGACACGTTTATGATGCTACTTCAATGCCTAAGACTGCTCCAAAAACATCTATAATGAACCAGACCTGAATCAGAATGACACAAGGTGGAATCATCTGGATCTGGTGGCTTCATTCTCAGAACTTGAATCAGTTAAAAGGTCAATAGTTTTGCCCTTCAGGGCTGAAATTACCTTAATTGACAGGGTCCTTCCTGGTCAAAGTGGTTGTAGAAAAGAAGCAATATAAAAACAAAAGGGTTTGGAGTATCTCTAGCCAAGGACATTTCAAAGTCTTCCATTTAGGGATGACTAGTGGCAACTAACTAGTTGATTAGCAAGATCATCTAGTTTACCTAGATTTTTTGTTCTTGTATGCCATTCAAACGTTTGGGGTCAGTAAGATTTTTTGGGGAAAAATCAATACTTTTATCAATACAAGGATTCATTACATTGATCAAAAGTGATAGGAAAGACATAAGATTACAAATTATTTATATTTCTAATTAATGCTGTTCTTTTGATTTTTTTTTTCATCAAAGAACCCTGAACAGTAGAAATGTAGAAAATCATAGCTTCCAAAAAAGCACTGTTTTTACCATAGATAATAATTCATGTTTCTTGCGCACCAAATCAGCGTATTAAAATGATTTCTGAAGGATCATGTGACACTGAAATCTGGAATAATGACTGCTGAAAATTCAGCTTTATCATCACAGAAATAAATTACATCTTAAAATATATTAAAATACGAGATGCTTTGCTTTTGCTGAGCCAGCAAAACAACAGACAGCCATATTTTTTTTCTCTCTCCTTACACTTCCCACTCCTTTTCAACATCTGGCAGAAGTTCACAGGCAAAAAAAGCTCTTCTGTGAGTTTCTGTTTTGACCACTGTGACTCTACAGCTTTTTGGGTGTTTTGCCAAACAAGCAGACCTAAAATGCAATCTGAAAGTTAATTCATTCAGACTCCAGGCAACATTCCCCTTCGTCACTGATGCATTCCAGAGATTTTGACGCCTGTCGGCATGTATCCAACAGGAAATATTTTGATTAAAAAACCCAAAAAATAGGAAATCTGCTCTCCTCGCACTAATCCAATATGAGAAGAACGTAATCAGGAGTGAATATCTAAATGAAAATATGGACAGCAAATCTGTTATCTTGTGCGGAAAAATGCTTTTTTTGATGCCACTGTTTGGATGGAGACATATGTCTTGCCTTGAATATTTAGGGGCCACGCCCCGAAGGGGTTTAGCCCCTATTGTATCCATTAGTTTTCTTCACTCAATATTCTTCTTCTTCTATATGGGTTGTCTATGGCAGCCCTATGAACCGTAAGTAGGAAAATTATAAAATTTGGCACACGTGTAGTCGTGGTCCTGATTAGTGATCTGACCAACTGAAATTTAGTTCATCTGATTCCACTCATCGTTCTGATTACATTCAATAGCTTACATTAAAACTCAGTAGTGGCCATTTTGAAAAGTACAGTATTCATTTTTTTCGCTACTCCTCCTTTAAAATGTCTCCAATTCTTCTGAAAATCGGCATGGATGATCTTTGGTCTGAGCCGCACAGAAACGACTGAACAGAATTTTGATATTCATCTTTGTTCAAAAGTTATGAAGTTGTGAACTCAAAATTGATTCAGAGGCTGTATCCCGGCCAAACTTTTGATTAATCGAAATGAAACTTGGTACACTTCATCAGCACCATGACCTGAGGGTTCATGCCAATCAATGTTACCAATTTGGCAACAGTTCCACCTATGGATCATGAGATATGAAAATTTGCTTTATGAAAACTTTCTTATCTCCACGTCCCGCCCAGCTATAAGAGCAGATTCGGGGCTGAAATGAAGAGCTGTCCACTGGTCCACTGAACACAGCCAGGCAGAAAACAATGTCTCAACAAAGAACAACCCTTGTTACAAAACGATCACCGTAAACTCCAGCCGTGTGTATGACCTACAGATCCCGAGCCCAAACACTACATCCACCTCTCCGTCATCTTTGCGCTGTGCTCGGATCCTGTTATGAACAGTGCTGAACGATCTCGGCTGTTCTCATGGCAGTGTCCATATTTCACAGCTTCGGGATGCAGAATGTAATGTTGCCGCGAGTCTCCGCCCTCCTGCGAGGACAGACGATTTTATGCAAAGTCCTGACTTATGTTAGAGAAACAAAAGCAGGCAACAGTCATACTTCTAAACGTCAAGCTTTGAGTTCTTGTCTTCCCTCATGCAGGTGAAGATCGCAATATATGATTCATCAAATGCGAAACGACAGCAGTTTAAAGTGTCGCTATGGCAAGCTGTTTTAACGTTTATTCCTTGAAACCAATTGAAACATTTTAATATTGAATTCTATGGGGATGTTGTTTACTATGTGTGCCAAATGCTGCTGTTAAGTGTTCCAGATGTACTAGCAGCCTACATATTTATTAGATACTTGTAGCTGAAACTGAAAAAGATAAGTCATTAAAGGTTTACTTACTACTGATAAAAACGGTACTTTTAACAAAAATATTTAGTTAAATGAATACATGTTAATTTGGCTTGCCACAGTATGTCAGTTTCCAAATCCTAGTGCGTAGTCTTCCTAGACAGCATGTTGGTATTGGGTAGTTTTCAATATGAACTGTTGGTACTGAGTACAGAGACAATTAGTAACCCACTTGTAGACTTATTTAGAAACACTGTAAAAAACACTGTCTTTGTGTTGTAACATAATTGGTTCTCATGGCAGTATACCTAAATAAGCATATGTATATACAAATAAAAAACTACTATATACTGCATTATGCATTCGCATGTACACATTTATATTTTACATCTTAAAAGAGAGAGAAAAAAAGGACACATGTTGGGAGAACAGCACTGCCCCCTACTGGTTTGATTCCCAAAATAATGCAACCATCTTAAAACTGTGGCATATCTTAAACTGTGGTTCAAAAGGTCAATAATATTAAATGAAATATTAATCAGTGCTGTAATGCTGCCTCCAAAAATGTTGTGCATCTTCTGGAATTAACTGACAAGCAAAAAACTAATCACAAGATAGTTGTAGTCTGGATTTGTATTTTATTTAAGCCAGGACTGAAAAAAAAGAAGAAATTTCCTTATCTTTGTTTGCATTAAAAGCTAGATTTCACATGGCCACGTACTGCATCAAGTTAAAGCCATACAATCAGACTCGCTTTAAGGTACAGCTCATAAACACAGTCCTTTGTGTGAATCGAAAGGTCTTTCAATTCATGTATAGAAAATTTTGGAAGCCAAGAGCATTTTCTCAACATTTTCTTTCTTACAGGGGTAAGTGCATATTAGAAGGATTATACAGAACAAAGCCATCCTAGTCTGAATGAAATACATATAAAATTTGCTGTTCATTATATAACTGCAATCTTCCCCAACCAAGGGAAAGAAATCAATGAAGCGGAAGCCAAGTCAACTTGTTTCTTTTGGTGGCCACCCTTAGACCTTTTATCCGTTGTATGTCTCCTTTGGGAAAACAGATGGGTTCTGAGTTAGGAAGATTTTTCAAGTACTTCAGGCATCTCAGTTTTTTCAATTTCTTACTCCGTTAAGTTGTCTACATTTGCACCAAGCTACTATTAAAATCAGTAACCATCAAACTTTGTGGAGGTGGAAAAGACTAAATATTTAAGTAGCTGACAATTATGTTGCTTTTGACAATTTAACCAAGATGAATTAATAACAGTTCTTCACTTCCAGTAAAACGCCATGAAATAATACTGAACCCTGAATTCAGTCTTTTAGGGAGGAAAATGAGCTATGTTCGCAGGAATGTGTCAGTGATATTTAGACAATGAGATTTCAGTCACCGCAAATGCAGAGAATGCAATGACATACTTAAGTGAGTTTAAGGTTATATGAGCAGTAAGAATGTTAGATGTGATCACAGGCTTCATCAGTGGCAGCCCCAATAAGTTCTTACACAATCTGAATAGATGAAACACCTTAACCACCAAAACAAGAGGTATATAGTCCAGACTTAATGTTGTGCTTGAATATCAGCAAATGCTTTAGCCCTGCCCATCATAAATGGAAACCGTTAAGCAATACTATGCAGCATAAATGAAAATTTAATTCGAGTTCCTTACCTCTAGTTTGGTATGAGATTTTTCTTTTCATATTTCATTAGTTCATGCAAAATAACAGTAAACACTACACGTATTGAGGTCTATTCCCTTGAAGAGCTTAAAAAAAAGGACAAGGACTTCAAACTCTAGTGGAAAAAAATATATATCTGACATTGAACACAGACCACCACAGTAAGCAGAGGATCCGTTTTGGAATGATGCCTTCTCCAGGCTCAGCCAAGAGCGGCCACCTGGGAGGAATTTAGGACAGCGCCTCTAACCGGACATAACATGTGGATTCTACATCTTTGGTTCCAGATTCCAATTCTCTGCATTTTCCTTTTCCAGCTAAAACATGTAATGCTCATTTTAAAGCCACTTTAGCTGCTCCATTTACAGTTTCTCCACTACAACATTAAGGTTAAAAACCTTAAGAAAACCATTACATCATGTCTGTGGATGATTTGTCAAGCTAACCCAACTAACTTAGTCGTTTCATTTTCAGCGGCCAAAAAAAAAAGAAAAAAAGAAAATCTTAAAACAATTAGCTAGAACCAGGAATATGACACAGAATCAGTAGTGGAAGAAAATGTTGAGAAATGTACTATGAAGACGGACAAGGCTGTTGGACTCAGACCTACCCTGAGTGAAGAGACAGAGCATATGGAGTGACAACAGTGAACGCTACACTGAAGGCAAAGTCATCACTTCCAGTGGGCACTGAGGCAGGGCACACGAAGCAACCGGAATGTTTTACATGAATCACTATACAGTCCTCAAATTGTATGAAAAAAAAGTGCTAGCAAACAAATCTGCGATCTCATTTGTAAGGACTGACAAAAGACACACTGTACAGTCTGTCACTTGGCCACATGAAGCGGCGCTAGTGGTTTAAGCCACAATTTCCAACTGGGAGGTGGGACGAAATGTCCCGCTCAGATGCGAAACACGTTTTATGTGGACGACGTTGACATTCGCAAAAAGAAAGGCAAGCTCCCTATGGCAGCAAAAAAAAAAAAAAAGTATCTAGGCCACTGAAGTAAGCAAAATGTGTAATTTTAACAAAAAAGCAATGACCACAGAAATTCATTTTCAAAATAAAATAACAAAAAAATAAATAAATTACATGAAGCAGAACCAAAACAAAACAAAAAAAAACCTATTGACTGTTGATGCTACAGTGCAATTCCTCTTTTGGAGACGAGCACCTCCACTATGACACAGGCACTTGGGAGTTCTACTAGGAAAGATGCTGCCCTGCTCCTCTCCTCCAAAACCAAGCATAGCCAAAAGAAAACATTCGGCCTGATACTCATCAATGCTCGTTTCATCTGAAATAGTTCTTCATAAATTGCTAAAATAATTCAATTTGATATCAAATCAAAGCTTGTATAGCGAATATTTTGCGCATATTTACATAATTCAAAGAGGCGGTGTGGCAGCGTCTGCCATTCTTGTATGCTGAAGTCCAATGGGTATTTGTCATTAGTGTCATGACATCAGTGATGTTAACCATGTTAAGGGAAGCTTAACGTCTCACTGATAAAACACAGAAAGAAAAGAAAAGCTTGATTTGCTTTCTTTGTTATAAATACATCAGCATAAATGTACACACTATATACTTTTTGCAAGTACTTCTTGTTTTCAATGAATATATTTAGGATTTTTGCAGTAGTTGTAGCTGATTGCAACACTTGAAGCGACTGCTCATTGAATGCAGCAGTGCGTTTCTGCTCTTGTCAGGAGGAGGGGAATGGGTGCTGTTTAAAGTTCCCCAAGCTACGCAAGGCCCCACATTTCAGAGGTTTGACTGCCTCCTTAAGGAGAGAGCACCCATTACCTGACCTGCCATATGCCACACCAAAAATTTATCACCACAAATAAACAAACAAACGAACATAGAAAGGGGTCTGGAAATGAAAACAAAGAAAAGCAGTTGCATCTTTTCAAATATCTACCTCTCTTTCCCCCACAACACCAGAGCCTATAAATCTGATAGAATCCCAACACTTTCGGTAAACCACGGTCTGTTTGCTGAGTGACACACAAAGCGGGGGGAATTTTGGTCATGAATAGTTTTTTTTTTTTCTCCTTTATGTCATTACATGTTGATTTCCAGAGTGGACAATGCTGCTGGCTCTCTCATGCCTCGTTCTCTGTCGCAGGGGTGTTGTTGGCCGTTACCATTGAGTCAGGTTTACGAGTCATTCGGTCCAGTTCCACCTGTACGTCAGTCAAACCCGGCTTCTGCCCTTGGAAGAAAGAAGAGAAAGAAAAAACAGAGTAATCTCCTGTAGTTTCTGTGTTATATATATATATATATATATATAAAGAACACAGGTTGTTTATGGTTATGTGGGAACCAGCTCAGTGGATGTGGATGTGGATGAGTGCTGCATGCTGGTATGCATTCAAAAGCAGCATGCTGTGTGGGCAGCAAACTTAATGAGAAAGACATGAAAAGGCAAATAAAAAAATAAAAAAAACTGCATGCGGTTCATTATCCGAGCATAATGTCATTTAAATGATGGCGCCATAACAGCAGGTAAAGAACACAGAATTGTGTTAATATATTAGCAATTCATGTAAACAACTGAAACTAAATATCAAAGAATGAAAAGTGCAGTTGGTATGAACTCGACATCATCTTAGGTATAAAAACCAGTGAGTATGAGATATCACCATCCATGGTGGCGTCACTCACACAGGCTTTTCAGCCCATTTCTCCTGGTTATTCTCTCTGGCACTAAGGGTAAAACTCCAAAGAACAGCATTGTCCAGAGGAAACAAAAGAACATTATGACAGAAGGTGATCAGGTGAATCTCTTCATAGTTCAACCAAAAATCAAGCGGGAGTGTTGCATGCTCAGATTGTCCCGTTGTTAATGTATACCAAGTTTTGTGAAATTAAAAAACTGTATAGGCCATATAAAAGATATAGGCCAATTAGTCACTACTACAGACCAACGTCACAAATATACTGGACTATATTTCCAAAATGATTTTTAAAAAAAAAACTTTTTTTTTTTCATAACTTTTTGTCAGGAGTATCTTGAGTTGGTGCACAGCCATTTCATGCAAATCAAACATGATTTAAGAAACAAGGCCAATTTTAGGACAATTGGGATTGTTTGCATTTTTACATTATTTTCAAAAACTATAATTGCAAAAAATAAATAAACAATAATAATAATGAAAAATACAAATATTGTATTAAATAAAGATTTTCTTTATGCAAAATATAAGCCTTTTTTCCTTCCCCCTTATGATTTTAGGGTGAAATATGACCTATACATGACAGTTTTTTTTTTTTTTTTGTGAGATACACCTGTTCCTGGGGTTGAGGCTGAAAAAGGAAGAATTTACCTGATTTATTGGCAGAGCTTTGTACGCCTGCTCCTGTTGCCGCCCCTGGTGTCCCAGGACTGCCCGGCACACCCGTCTTTTTACTCAGCAGACTGTTGAAGAAGTTGGCCAGCACTCCTTCATTCGCTGCTGCTCCTATAAACACACAAACAAAATATAATGACCTCAGCTGGCAATGTCCAAACGATATTCATTTGCACTGTGAGGTGTTCAAAAGCAAACACACATACAAGATTTACAATTAAATGGGTCACATGACCAAAACTTTATATGAGTGATTTATTAAGATACCAATATATATCAAATATGTATTTTCTGTAAATATGTTTGCTATGACATCTACATTTTAGAGACCAGTGAAATTTCACAATTCTCAATACCACAGCAGAATACTAGGGTAACTCGTATTAATAATAATTGAATTAATATTAATAAATAATTAATGTTCCTGTGGCTCAGTGGTAGAGCATTGCGTTATTATTATTATATTATTACAATTATTAAATTAATAAGAAACTAAAAAAAGTCCTCAAATTATCGAAAATAATTAAACTGTCAACAATACAATAAAAAAACAAATAACAAAAAAAACAAAGGACAAATACAATAGAAAAAATATATATAAATGAAACGAACAGTGCTTTTAATTTTTTTATGCAAGTCTAAAGTATTCAGCTAACAGCCTACTACAGAAATTAAATAATCTAATGTAAAATAAAACAGCATAGTCTTCACTGTAAGAATTAAACTTACTTTGTTTCTTGTTAAAGCTAAAAAAGTTAACTAATCAACTTTAATAAATCAAGCACGTCCCATTTTGCAAAAGTCACGTTATATGATTTTACTGATTTGCATGTGAAATTGGGCTTTTATAGAGGAGCGAAAGCGCACCGCTAGAAAGGGGGCGGAATGGGGCGCAATAATCGTTTTATCTTGATTATTGCATTTTCATAATCGTTGGAGGCCGAAATCGAACTCGAAACTGAAAGTTGCTTAAAACCAAACTATTAAAAAAAAAAAGTAAAATATGTTACCCTACAGGGTGGGAAGGTTTAAGAATTAAATTAAAGTTGATTTACTTAAAACGACTGAATCTATTCCTACTGGTATGAAACATGCTGTCCAGCTGAGCTTAGTGATCGGAAAATGTTATTTCATATTCCTACATTCTCCTCAGGAGGGCAGAGTTTTAAAGAGGTTAGACTATGAGGCAGAGGGATGAACCAGCAAAATAAGATTAATGTGAGAGAGAATAAAAGAACACAGAGAGAAAGAGTGAGAGAACAAAGTGCTCATATTTAGACTCTCACGAAAACACTGTGTTTTCGCTTGACTGCTTGCCGGCCTGATGAATAGAGAGCCATGAGATGACAAAGCTTCATTTAGGTTTTGTGGTGCGTGTAATCTTGCCAGGTAAGATTTCTTACCTTTCATGTTAGGGTCTGGTTTCTTCACTGCAGTCATGGGTGAGACACTAGCCACATTGGTGGGCCCTGTCCGGCCTGTCGGCCGGGGTGAGCCAGATGCAGTCCGGGCAGGAGACTCCTATGCGCACACACGCAAAAAAGAAAAAAGAAAAAACAGGTGTTAGGAGATTTCAAAAACAATTCAGCAGATTTATATTTCCCACTACATGAAATTACCATTAAAAAGGAAACTTAAGAGCAATTAAACAAAAAAAAGCTAAAGGATTCAGTGGCTTTTGTAAAATTGTAAAGCATTAGTGTCACAACATTATCACAGGATCCTCAAAGCAGCATAATAAAATCACACTTAAAAGTGTGAGAGGTGTGTGTGGTGTCTGAAGTCACACTTACGGTTCCTCTTGTTGGTGTGGCTGGCTGCTTGGCTAACAATGACTGTAATAAAGTGACAGAAGACATGAGAGCTGAAATATTGCTGTGTAAAACATGTAACCATGTACACTACTGTTCAAAAGTTTGGGGCCAGTCATTTTTTGTAAAGACATTTTTAAAGGTTCATTGAAGTGCCTTGAAAGGCGCAGCGTTATTCTATGTGGTTATGTAATATCAACTGAAACAGGATTTTTTTCTGAAACTATTTTTACAATTGCTGATTTTTTCAAAAAATCTAGCTGATACACAACACATTGTTTGTCGACAGTCACACAGCGATCTTTTCATTTCAAAGACAAAAAATCAAAAGGAGCTGTTTAACAGCAGTGACAGTGTACATACAGCCTACTATTGTGTTAAAGACCATTCTCAATAAAACCCCCTTGCATAAACACCATTCACAATTGATTTAACCACATGGAGCCGTTCAAGATACATGATAAGACCCACAGTGAAATTCAAGAGAATGTGCCAGCATATAAGAAGCTGGCTTGCAATGTCCATTAAAACTAAATTATGGTTTTAAACGACCAAATATTGTGTATGTAAAGAGTATACTGCATATCTGACCCTGGGTCAGTCAATGGAAACAATAAGGCAGCTTCCCCAGCTCCTGATTGGTCAGACAACTCTGGAACCACGAGGGAGAATAAACAAATGAAGGACAGCGGGAGAGCTTGTGAGGGATGCATGTCGACGTCAGAGAAGAGATCACTTGATTTCGGCTGCCTTTCAAATGTGTAACCTCAGCACTGAATGAAGAAACCTGATCCTTTCTTGTAGTCCAAACATACCTGCTGCTTCATGAGGAAGACCTGCTCATCCTCTGCACTGATTTCTTTGTCATGCACCAACTTTAGAAACAAGAAAAAGGCAAATGTTATATAAGCAGTAGCAGATTAATGTAACATTTTCATTCCTAGGTTTTTTTCTCACCTTTCGTACAGGAGGTTTTGTTATAAAGTCCTCAAAGGGATCCTCAGGTCGAACCGTTGTGAAGTTTTCATGCAGGATGGCAATTTTCTTGTCATTGTCCCATCCGGATGGACTACGCCGAGATAAAATGTTTTAACAGAAACCAGTTTGACAGATTGACACCAAACTGAATTAGACATGGATATTCTCACATAAAAAGATGAGAAATGCAATGTTTTTAGGGGATTTTGGAGATCTCACATGAACACAGCGTCCTTCTCCACTACTAAGGCAGGCGTAGTAAACTGGAAGTCATATATTTTGTGCACCATGTATTTGTAGAGAAGGCCCATGTTCTTTTCCTCTTTGACCGACGAGTAAATCAAGCCAGCTCCAACTGTGAGATGTGATTAAGGATGTGTATACTGTAAAAAAATGTTTGCAATTTTTATAGGGAAAATATATATATATATATATATATATATATATATATATAAACAATCCTACTGCTTCTCTTAGAAGTACATTACACAAGTACACAAACACAACTTGACATGTGCCTTGCAGCGAGGATCAGATTTGTAGTCTGGCTTCTAGAGGAAAGAAATCATTTGAGCAACTGTGAGAAGGATGTGTATACTGTAAAAAAATGTTTGCAATTTTTATAGGGAAAATATATATATATATATATATATATATATATATATATGGTGAAAAACTAAATGTTTGAAAAATCACAACGTCATTTCAATGTAAAAAAAAAAAAACTGTAAAAGAATGTTCCCAGAAGTCCCTGCTTGACATATTACGTGACTATATTCCATGTAAATAATTTGGTTTCTTCTCATTTTTCATTTATGTAATGTGCATTAGGGTGTTTTGTGTTACATTTTCTGTTCTTTTAGCATCATGAAGGTTACCATGACAGTGTTTTGTTTTTGTCTGTATGTCTCGGTTCATTGTTTATTTTCAGGTTTCGGCTGTGTTTTATGGACAGGCCACTTACAATGGACTCATCGTGATTCATCATGTGACTTTCTGTTTTTCCACCTGTATTATTATTTTAAAGGAAAAAGGCAAATTTAAAGGTACTTTTTAAACATAAAAAAGCAGATCTTGGTAATTCAAGTAGGCTGGTATATTGATATTATTTACCTTACTGAAATATACAGTTATTTGTTGCAAAATATACAGGGCAACGATATACAATTCTAAAATACCTAAAATATTATGGTGAGGTTTTGGCAACCACAGCTGCCATTTTTAACCGTAAATTTGACAAAATATTTCTTTACAGTGTACTGCACGGGTAAAAAAGAAAAATATTACAACAGCACAAATGCTAAGACTGAGTAGGATACATTGTAGACAGAACCGCCGGATGTGTGACTGAATGAAGTCAAAATGCTCCTCCTTGTAGTCGTGCTCCTTCTCCAGTACACTGACAGCATCACACTAAAAGACAGAGATAATCAGTCAAGGGAAAACACTGTCTTACATGCAGTATATTTGATATTATATTAGAATTGAACAACACGAGGGTGAGTAAATAACAGAATTTCTATTGTGAACCATCACTGATCTCTTGCTTTTAAATGACAGACATACCATCCTAAAAATCACAGACAAGCACACACATGAATAATAGAACTGATGCAGCAGCCATGTTTGTGAATGACTCAGGTTGTGGCTGAATGCCATCCAGAATCATTTTGGCAGGAAGAAGAGGAGCAAACTAGGCTGCATAAAAATCCAAGAGGCTGCCATGACAAAAATATCTCGGACAGATCAGTCTTGGCCACTGCAAATGCAAACTCATCGTTGCATGTCACAGATACTGCTGAACTTTTAACTTCATACTAAAAACATTCTGTCTTTAACACTTAAAACAAACGTGATAAAGCAATGGTAATTATTAATGGAGTAAACTAAAGACAATCTTGATATATGAAAGAAGATACCGCCAGACCGAAATTTTTTCAGACACCAACATTTCTCACATTATCACAGTTTATTCGCTATAGTTTCGAAAATGGTACTAAAATATGACAAGAACTCAGAGTTAAACTGTGTCAGAACAAATTCATCCTGATAATGTCAGATAGCACTTAAGCAAAACATGGTCAGGTCAAAGTGTCTGAATAATTTTTGGTCCCAAATTTTTTATAAATTTTACTGGTGAAAATGAACTATAGTGTCCTGCACCCACTAGTAAAAAAAAAAAAAATTGTATCTGGTGTCTGAATAATATTTGGTTTGACTGTATTTTGAAAATCGTCTTAAAGGGGTCATATGATGCTGCTAAAAAGAACATTATTTTGTGTATTTGGTGTAATGAAATGTGTTTATGCGGTTTAAAGTAAAAAAAACAACAACATTATTTTCCACATAATGTACATTATTGTTTCTCCTCTATGCCCTGCCTTTTTGAAACGCGTTGATTTTTACAAAGCTCATCGGTCTGAAAAGCGAGGTGTGCTGTGATTGGCCAGCTATCCAGTGCGTTGTGATTGGCCGAATACCTCAAGCATGTGACGGAAATGTTACGCCCCTCACCATACCGTTGATGCCGTGTCCGGCCGGAGCGATGATTCAAAAACATTAAAACCCATTATAAACGAGGCATTTTTTGCATACTGTCTTGTTACGCATTGCGTTGCATCGCGCCGCGTAAACATAAAACCCTATCTGCATTTGTGATCGGAGAAATGACAAACAA
>NW_015505991.1:160855-163912 GCF_001515645.1 Sinocyclocheilus grahami
GTTCTGCTGTTTGGGAGTAAATACAACTTAACCACTGATTTCTAGTCGTGTCCTCTTTTGGAAGACCAAACAAAGTAGTTTCGCTTTTTCGCTTTAAAACACAGCGGCCTAGCGTGAGCTGAGGCCGGGCTAGAGTGAGCTGAGGCAGTGGGGTCGAGAACGGCGCGCCTGGCGGATTCGACGAAGGAGTGGCAACCACATGTGACGACCCCGGGCTGGACTCTGCTTCATCCACGGTGAAAGCCGATCTGGCGATCCACAGCACTAAGTTGATGTATTCCCTCAGCGACCAGCACAGATCAGCTCTAGGCATGACGAAGCGGATATCGTCCTCTTTTGGAAGACCAAACAAAGTAGTTTCGCTTTCACAACGAAGCACACAGCGTCTTCAAGACATGGTGGCAGCGGCAACAATACTACAGTGAAAATAAAAGTTACGCCTTCTTTCTTTGTGTGAACTTTGCTTTCTTGGGTAGCGTTACGCAAATCTTCCCACATAGTGAGGTAGATATGTGGGGGCGTGTTACAACGAGCCGTTTTAGGTAGGCGTGGTTAACTCAACTTTTATAAAGAATATCTCTTTGGATTTGAGACTTTAGTCTTTACAACTTTACAGATCTTCTTTATGCACCAAGAGCTTGTAACACTCCAAAGAGAAAGGAAAAATTGAAATAGCATCATATGACCCCTTTAAGTGTTCTTTTTTTTTTTGACCATACAAAGAAAGTTAATGAGGTCCAATGTTGTTTGAACCTCAACATTCTGCAGAAGTAAGAAATTCATACAGGTTTGGAATGTCATTTTTGGGTGAACTATCCCTTTAAAGGTATTGCAGTACGCCAGTGAATTACTGCTGTATTGATAAGAGCAAATTTTGTGCTTTCAGGTAAACTGGAAATAGGAACTGCTTTCTGAAATTCAATCAGGCTCTATTCTATTCTATCCCAGGGTGAGGCTGTTTGATCACTTTGCCTCTTGACATTGAACAGAACAAAGAGTGAACATTTTACTCTCAGACCTAAACTACCTCATTTAAAAACGGGTTGTCTTTCACACACCCGGGGCTGGAGGAAGGCTAACAATAGAAGAGATCATTGAGCGTATTCTGATCCGAAAGAGCATGTGAGGGGGGCATGGCGAGTCTGCAGCTCTGAACCTGCAGGCTACTAAGACTCCATAAAGAGAGCTTTTCATCCGGTTAAAGACACTCAATGATGCATCAGAAACAACACACCCAATCCCCAAACACTGAGCAAAACAACTCAAAATATCCACTCAAATGTCATAAATTGTACATCTACTCACTTCTATTTATGCACAGGGCATACACTACCATTCAAAGGTTTGAGGGCAGTAAGTTTTATATATACAGAATATACCGCACAGAAATGTAACACTGGGTCATTTTTCTCAATAAATAAATGACAAAGAAAATATTTTTGTCGCATTTGTTTGATTGGGTTCTCTTTGTCTACTTTCAGGACTTGAATCATCTTATGATGAATTGGGCCATATTTATGCAGAAATACAGAAAATTGTAAAGGGTTCACAAACTTTCAAGCAGCACTGTATGTGTGTGTGTATATATATATATATATATATATATATATATATTAGGGATGTCAATTTTCGATAATTTCCATGATCATCGTTTAAATTAACGATCAATTAATCGATTAATCGTTAACCTTAATGCTGCAAAATGCGTCTATGCAGCCCGGCATGACAGGATGTGCAAAAGTTACTCAAAAAAAAAACCTGCTTTCGCACCCGATTTAAAGGGGATTTAGTGAAGAAGAAGAAGAAGAAGAAGAAGAAGAAGAAGAAGAAGAAGAAGAAGAAGAAGAAGAAGAAGAAGAAGAAGAAGAAACGGAGCAATTCCAATAGGGTCCTCACACCATCGGTGCTCGGGCCCTAATGATCCCAAACCTAACTGTGGCGCATGTGGTTGTGCTGCGCAGTCAGTGAACCGCTTCCATCGGCGCTGCTGCAGCAAAACACACTGTTGCTCACATGAAACATTATTATGCGAGTATTATGACCAGTACTTAATTTGATCCTGCTGGATCCTGTTCCGGAAAATGTCAGATTTTGAATTTTTGCATTGCGGTTGGCCCATTTGTTTTTAAAAATCCGGCATTTACAGTGCATTACATCGTGACTACGAGACGGAGCAAGCGCGGGTTTGGCTAGATGGATTTGGAGCTTATTGCTCACGTCTCATTCGGCACAAATCCAAATGTTTCCATATTCGTAATGTATTTGAATGTTAAACTATTATTTATAATGTAAACTAGGCTTGTACTTTACACGCATTCGCTTATAGACGGAAAAGATCATCCTCTTCACATGAAGAAAAACGTCTATTCGTAATGTATTTGAATGTTAAACTATAATTTATAATGTAAACTAGGCTTGTACTTTACACGCATTCGCTTATAGACGGAAAAGATCATCCTCTTCACATGAACAAAAACGTCCTTGATATAACAGCAGAGTGGACCGGTATACTATGGTCTATTTAAACTGACCAGTGTAACCTTTTATATGTTTGGTTGACTATTTTATTTTGATAATGAACAGACTGCAATGTAAGTTTGAATTGCTAGAATATGTGGGGTGTGTGCGCGTGAGGTGCCGGTGCGACCGAACAGCTGAAACATAAAAAAACTTGTTTATGGAGCGCCGCGCCACACTTCTGTTTTAAATCTGTTAGCTTAATTATTTAAGCCAGATATATTTCGCTTTTTTTTATTAAAACAAATTGTTATTTTTATTTAGACCTATTGCTTACATAGGCTATACATTTTCCTTAAAGCATCCCATTTTGTCCCAGAGCTTGAAAACCTGTGCCTAGGCTAGTTAGGTCCTGCAGAAACTAGTGAACGATGCTCTAGTTGTGGCATCACTGTTTAGTGACATCACTGAATGCTCCGGGAAAACAAGTGACGGTCACAGCGCCTTTTAATTGCTGTTTTGAATCCAGTAATTATTTATTTACAAATTATAAGCTCTGATTATGACAAGTGTGGTATAAAAGCTTTGTTTATTAGAGGA
>NW_015505991.1:165554-197501 GCF_001515645.1 Sinocyclocheilus grahami
CGAACAGCTGAAACATAAAAAAACTTGTTTATGGAGCGCCGCGCCACACTTCTGTTTTAAATCTGTTAGCTTAATTATTTAAGCCAGATATATTTCGCTTTTTTTTATTAAAACAAATTGTTATTTTTATTTAGACCTATTGCTTACATAGGCTATACATTTTCCTTAAAGCATCCCATTTTGTCCCAGAGCTTGAAAACCTGTGCCTAGGCTAGTTAGGTCCTGCAGAAACTAGTGAACGATGCTCTAGTTGTGGCATCACTGTTTAGTGACATCACTGAATGCTCCGGGAAAACAAGTGACGGTCACAGCGCCTTTTAATTGCTGTTTTGAATCCAGTAATTATTTATTTACAAATTATAAGCTCTGATTATGACAAGTGTGGTATAAAAGCTTTGTTTATTAGAGGACTAATTAATAGGAAAATGTTACATCGCGACCATGCTTTTGGATGGCGTTCGAGCCCATATAGCCTACATTTATGCGGCTTTGTTCTGGTTTGCCGGTTGGTCACGAATTCCCACAAATTCAATGATATTTAGGCATCGTTTCTTTTGCTAAATCCTCACCGTCTAACCCTCTAATTTCGCAGGTTTATTTTATTGTCATTCACTTTTTATCACTGTTTTCGCATCTAAGGGAAATGAAAGATTTCATGGCCATGAATTAAGAATTTGTTCGATTTAGTAATTTGAAAACTCTCTTTTCGAGGAAAGAGGGGCAGCCATCTGCTTCCCGCGATCCAGGACCCACCGCTGCTGAGGCACGGAAGGGAATGAGCTTGTGGGGATCGCAGGTGGATCTGGCCGATGAGTTTGAAGAGCGTTTCCCTTTCGCGATCGTCGGCTGTGCACGAGAGTGAGCCGCTGGAGGATGATGTTATTTCATTAACATTGTCTGATTCAGGGGCCATTGCTCTGCTGGGTTCGGCCCAGCAAAAGCAGGAAATAGCTGAGGAGGGCAAAGAAGCTGAGGCTGAGCCTTCCCAATCCTCCTGCCCTGCGTATGATGAGCTTTTGGAAATGACACTGCGTCCTCTAGGTTTCTTGCCATGCTGCGGACGCAAGCTTCAGACGAAGAAGTGAATGATGTGTAGCTCCCGGTGCCGATTTATACTGTAGTTGCACCGGTAGTGACGTCATGGCTGTCGCCGGCCAACGAGTTGGTGTTTTTTCAATGTATGCTTCAGACACGGGTCACGACGAGGCGTTCCCCATAGCGACCCCTAGAGGACGCAGTGTCTCGTTCCCTACTCAGGGAACCATGGTTACATAAGTAACCTGAGACGTTTGATTGACAGGCAATCTGACCCATCATAACACAGAATCCGCCATTTTGTCTGACAAACAAACCAGACAGGAGAGTAGATTAACGTTGGTGGACCAGAACTTGAAAAAGTTGTGCATTGACGTCTTTCCACAGTTGAAACATGATACCTTCTGATGTTCATTCATGTAAATATGAAAAGATCGTTCATGTGCTGCTTGAACTGAGGTGCTACAGCAATGTCACGGCAGAAGAGCCACAAAACGGTTTTGTTTAAATTTCTAAAAAAAAAAGACACAATTTGAAAGCTGAGACTTTGTTTCATACCAAAAGTTACCTGCTCTGTGTTGTCTGACGGTGACCTCTTTGTTCTGCGATGTATTTTTCAATAATTTACATTTTTCAAGTGTAATGCTACTTCACAGCATTACTGTATTTTGTACTGTTACTGTACTTTTTTTTTTTAATAGACTTTACTGTCCCCAAACTTTTGAACAATATTGTTTGTTTATACACACACCACTCCTGAAACTAGCATGCTTTAATATTGTGATCTCAAATATGCTGACCTAACTCTTATTAAGGCAATAAAACACCTATTGATAGTTTTCACATGACACCACACCCTTATAGGAACGCCCACCTGGCGGGCAAAACGAAGCTTTGCTCCACTGACCGCCAGTTATTATTACGCAGTTTGCATTAAGTAGTAATGTAGTAATACACAGATATTAAAAGGCGAAATTCAGTAAACATTTTATTGATTATGTACATTTTGTACAAGCAAGCAGATGAAGCCAGAATATAAACGCAATGTGCAAAGTTTCACGTTAAATGGTTTCCCATAGAAAACCATTAGAAGGAAAACACTGAATCATTAAGCGGATTGCGTTCATATTCTGGCCTCATCTGCTTGCCTAACTAAACTATGCATCATTAACAGAGAATATTATTGTTTTAAATATATTAAGGCACTTTAAGTGTTTTTACCACATTTTGTCGCACTGTTTAATGATTGAAATATTGCCGCAGGTGCTTAATATGGATTGCAAATGGCCAAAACTTGCATTTTGTTCACATACCTTTGTTTTATTATTTTGAGAGGTGGTCTAAATATTTGCAGCTGTGAAACAGATGGAAAATTGACATGCTTGTCCTGCAGTTCTATGGACGTTTTGCCCTCCAGGGCTTCGAGCCAGTCACGTGACTGAATGCTATGAATAGGACCCAATATGCCAGGTCAAATGACCATATCACCTTTGTGCAAACTATGAGCACTGGAATGCCCAGGTTGTGTGTGAGGACGTTGTCTCCCAGGGGCAGCAGCACACTCTCATCTTCTCCCCCAGCCGCTGGAGCTCGTCTCTGGGGTGAGCTCGGCATGGATTCCTCTGGTTCTGCATACTCCTGAAAGGCCTTAACCACTGCAGAAAAGAGAACAAGAAACCAACAGTGTCAACCTTAACTTACATATTTACAGTAAACAGTGCCAACTGCTACATTATACAGCTGACGATAGTAACAGAATCATCAAACCACTGCACATTACACATTAAACCATTTATATTTTGCAACAAATTCAAAAGACATGAGATTTAAATAAGCAATGGATGCAGATCATATACAGATATATGCAGGTGTCTAAGCAATATATTGGACTGATGATGACAACATCAATTCAATTAAGTTAAGTAACTGTTTTTTTATTTATTAAAATGACAGCAATACATCTGTTAGTGGACCAGTAAAAGTTACAACTCTACTGTGTAGACTGCATTCAAGCTAATGTTAGCTTACTAGCAATAATAGAAATGTATTTAAGAGGTATGAGTACTTCAAAAATCTAATGACTGAAAGCAATATAGATAAATATGGAAACTCAACCATGCTTGACATGCAAGAACCAATGAGGTTTGTTCTCATGCATCAAGGAAACATGTTTGAAATACCATATATCTCTCGAAGTTTTAAATAGGCTTAACCAACAAAAAGCCATACAAATAAAAAGAGAACATCCACAGAATTAGGACATTCCAGTCAGGTTACATAAGACCCAAACAGACGATTTGTACCAAAAAAGATGATGAAGGGGAAAAAAAAAAATCTTATTACAAAACTAATATATAAATCTTAGCATAAGCAAGGATTTGTAGCATTAACCTGACAGTTTATTATCTGTAGTGCAACTTAAACCGCCTGAAATCATGACTTGTTATGGACACATCTGAGCAGCCGAGGCCTGTGGAAGAGCAGCTCAGATGTGAACAGAGCTGTCAGCACATTCTTAAGACCCTGTCTGATCCCTGCACAAGCCCTCATCCTCACACAGCACTAGAGAACATGCGAACAGCAACCAAAAACAATGTTATTCACTGCCGGGCTGATACACAGGAGTATATGGCGAGGGCATGATGGTGATGTGCAGAAGTGGGTGGCTGGAATGGTGGTATATTTGGGAGGTAAAGGGGGAGGAACTTCCTCAGGAACCTTAAGAATGCAGCTCCAGATGACCCAGAAACCAGGCACGCTGCACAACTTCCTTCAACGTACTGTTAAAAAAAACAACAGCTGCTGGAATAACAGACCACAACTGTCTTAAAAGCAAGTTTAAAATAAATTAATGTTAAAAAGCTTGGGGTGAGTAATGTTCTTTTTGTTTGTTTTTTAAAGAAATTAACACTCTTATTCAGGAAGGACACATTAAATTGATACAGAAGACTGGACACTGGAGTAATGACTGCTTTTCAAAAATTCTGCTTTGCTATCACAGGAGTAAATTACATTTTTAAAATGTATTAATATAGAAAGCAGTTCATTTAATTTGTAAAAATCTTACTTTTTACTGTATTTTTGATGCAGTCTTGGTTAGAAAAAAAAAGACTTCTTTACAAAAACATATGTAAAAATATTTCAGAAAGTCATAACTCATGAAACCCTCCATTAGCTGGTTATATCACACTCAATTACCCACACCCCGTGATGTGGAGTGCATGCATGTTTCCACAGGAGCCGGAGATCAAGATAATCTGGTGCATTTCCAACAAACCAATAAACAACTGTTACAAATGCTTTTTTGACAAAGAGTCCATTAGGAAATTTTAATTCGCTCCAGAAGGCAAACCGATGTTTACCATCTAGTGATTCTTCTTAAATGATAATAGCCAATAGGCTATTATATCACATGGCACAGTCTGCACATTTTTGAATAATACCCTTGATTCTACTGCCTCATGTTTATCTCAACAGTTCTCAAAAAACTCAAGGCTGAAAAGCATTTTAAACAACTTGATCAGCCTGTTTTCACAAGACAGCTGAAAGTGTGGTATGGATTTTAATCTATAACCACTAACTTTCTTAATCAATGTGACCTAACCTCAATCAAATGAAGAACCAGTTTACAATCACTTTCTCTGACGTTGACCAGCTTCTACTAACAAAGGTGGGGACAGTCAACATAATACACACGTCCAGTGTGCATTTTCAGCTATGAAGCCGTCGGAGTGTCAAATGCTTCTAAACATCATGGTGTCAAAAAACTAAATAGTGAACACCAATTAAATAGCGCTGTTTTTGTGTAAACAAAAAAATATATATAAAAAAGTGGCCACATTTAGCCATTGAACAACACAAAAAAGGACTTCCAAAGTTCATCAAGTCATCTCTACACTTAAAATAAACATTTAGATAATGTGTTAGCTGACTAAGAGCTGTGAGACGTTATGTTTTAGCACAGTGGTTTGAGATGTGCTCGGGTGTTGTGCTCGTGCCCTGCTTAGAGCAACGAGTCGAATGTGAGGAACATCTAACTGAGCGGACCATGATGCAACGTCTTGTAAGAGGGGCTGGACTGTCCTTCCCACTACAGTGCTGACATCACTGAGCCCGGTCAGATGTAAGGAGTGAGAGGAGGCTGCCTGTTGTGCTTCCCATGTTGATCTGAGCAGTGCTTAAGGATGCAATGGCTCTTTTTCTGGGTCGGGTCAGTTTTACAAAGCTATGGGCGGCTTGAGGCTTAGTGTGTTTGGATATCCTTTCAATACATCCAACATTTGGCAGTGTAAGACGTGAACTTGAAAAATAAACTTTTTTTTTTTTTTATAAAGAAGTCGCTTATGCTCACCAAGGCTGCATGTATTTGATCAAAATACAGTAAAAACAGTAATATTGTGAAGTATTACTACAACGCAAAAACTTTTGTATTAAAAATATTTTAAGATGCAATTTATTTCTCTAATGTAAACATAAATCTTTTGTAATATTATAAGCGAAAAAAAAAAAATAGAAGGATGAATGCCATACAATAAGATGGTCAGACTGGGAGATACAGAGCGAGTGATTCAGATAGCCATTCAGATGTGTTGTAAAACCACTGGTCTCAATATTTCATACACAAGCTGAAAACAATACCATCGCCAAGCCACTTCCCTATTCTGCGCTCACAGCCCTGTTTATAGGGCACAAGCAGAAACCGTCATCCTCAGAAATAGCCTCTCACTTCATGTCTGAGCACTCTACATCTCTCATCACATTACAAAAACATTCCCAAACGCTATTGGAGCAGCTTTATGTCTTCAGAGTAAAACACCTGAAGTCATCGAGTACTTTGTCACAGCATCAACAAATCGTTAGGTTTTATTATAGCTGAGTTTTAAACTTACAGTAAATCCAACATATACACTTTTTTTTAATTCAACAAGGATACTTTACATTGACCAACAGTAACAGTGAAGACATTCAAGTTGTTGTTTTTTTGTTTAAAGTAGGCCTACTTTTTGTTCAAAGAATCCTGAAAAATAGCATCACGGTTTACACAAAAACCTTTCCAGCAAAACTGTTTTCAACATTGATAAATAAGAAATGTTTGAGTTTTGCCATCACAGGAATAACTTACATTTTAAGATATATTGAAATATAAAAGAGTTTATACTGAAATAATATTTCAGTTTTTCCTGTATTATTGATCAAACAAATGCAGCTTTGATAAGCGTGATAGACTGATTTCAAAAGCATCAAAAAAAAACATTTACCAACACCAACCTTTTGAACCATACTGTATCAAACTACTATGGTTTTTGAAAACATGATTCTCAGCACTTTTTATTATTATTTTAATCATATCTAACACGAGTGAAGCAGCATTTATATTCGCTCTTATTCTAACAGCAAGTGTTGAACAACACGCGTTATGCAAATTCAAAGTGCTTCATATCCAGACAGTCAATAAACTATCCTCCAGTGCAGGCGGCCCTGCTAACTCCCATAATAAAAGTGGATTATTTAGGACTCATGGACTCAATAAAAGCAGCAAAACTGTTTTCAACATTGATAAATAAGAAATGTTTGAGTTTTGCCATCACAGGAATAACTTACATTTTAAGATATATTGAAATATAAAAGAGTTTATACTGAAATAATATTTCAGTTTTTCCTGTATTATTGATCAAACAAATGCAGCTTTGATAAGCGTGATAGACTGATTTCAAAAGCATCAAAAAAAAACATTTACCAACACCAACCTTTTGAACCATACTGTATCAAACTACTATGGTTTTTGAAAACATGATTCTCAGCACTTTTTATTATTATTTTAATCATATCTAACACGAGTGAAGCAGCATTTATATTCGCTCTTATTCTAACAGCAAGTGTTGAACAACACGCGTTATGCAAATTCAAAGTGCTTCATATCCAGACAGTCAATAAACTATCCTCCAGTGCAGGCGGCCCTGCTAACTCCCATAATAAAAGTGGATTATTTAGGACTCATGGACTCAATAACAAAACAAAGCAATTTTAATAAAAGCATAAGAATCCCTAGTCTAATTCACATGACTTTCTAACTAGCATCACTTATACTGAATTCACAACAGAGAGAGAGAAAACAAAACTTTGTCCTAATGATTAAGCACTGAAACATTATCATTCTCCACTGTATAAAAAAAAACTGCGGTGTTACAAGGAATTGATTTGTGCATTTACTACTGCATCACAATCTGTCATTTACTCTTCTGTCTGCAGCTAATTCTTCTCCTGAAGTCAATATGTAAATGCAGCAGTCTGCTACTGAATCTCAACATTTACAAACGATCAAAACCCACCAGAGATGGAACAATTCTACTACAGAAAGCATACTTGATATGGTAAGCCGTTTCAACATCCATGCCTGATGTGGGTTCCCACCTTCCCTTCTGCCTGATGTGGGTTGATATGGCACTTCACAATATAGTTCCTCTAGTTGAACAAACATCCTTATTTAAAGCATGCTTATTTTTACCACTAGAGTCAAATAAAATGTTTAGCAGAAAGATAGCTGGAGGTAGACTTTGTGTACAAGCACACTTGAATTGTAGGTCCCCTACATGCTAACACCAAGATATTCGTACTACTACATCTTAAAGCAAAACAGGACTTACTCCTCTGCTCCATCTCTTTCATTTCCTCAGGTGGGATCTTCAGTTTGTCCACATGTTCACGCAGCACACTAGTCCACTTCTGCAATGACTCCATGATGGTCCAAGGCCGTGACATGTCCACCACGAACACAGCTAGACTGTCCTTCAGGGACTCAGCAGTCACTGCAAACTTCAGCAAGCCTTTGTGGTACAGGTCTCCATCCAGGATCCACACGCCACAGCGAGTCAAATCTGGAAGATTTGCAAATTATAAATAAAAAATAAAAAAACCGTAATAAACTGCATTTTCCACAGACCAAAAGTGAATAATAAAAAGCAATATTTATAACTGCATTCTAGTCCTATGGATTTTTTATTTTTACAAAGCATTATAGGAATGAATTTCATATCGAGTGTGAATAAACGACTAAAAAAAACCTATTAAATAGTTCATCACCGCTATGACAACGAACAAGTTTTATTATCATGACAGACCTAGTTCTGTAAAACTTTGCATCTTTTATCACCTATTTCAACCCAGTTTAAAATGCACTTACCATCTCGGTCTTCATCCTGGACATTCAGGTACAAGTATTCCAGCCCTCTACCTTTCTTACTGTGCTCGGCTCCTTGAAGTTTTGTCATAAGTGTTGTCTTTCCTGAACCATCCTCCCCTAAAACATCACCAGAAATCATATCACTTTTAAATCATGACATAAAATTAATACAATTTGTAAATAGCCTAAGTAATAAGAGCGCTTAGACAAAGAGAATGATTTCAGTTTATGACTGGGATAAAGTTAAATGGATAGTTTACACAAAAATGAAAATTCTGGGATCTTTTGCTCACCCTCGTATCATCCCAAACCTTTACGACTTTTTCTTTTTTTATGCAGAACACATAAGACGACATTCTTATGTTCAAGTAAAAGTTAACTAAAACCATTTGGTTCTTCACAATGTCTTCCGGAGAAGAAAGAAACTCATACAGGTTTGGAACAACATGAGGCCGATTAAATGACAGAATTTTCATTTCTTGTTAACTGTCCTTCAATATCAGCTTCCAACAGTATGTCTGCAAGATGTCTGTTAAATATCGCTTCATCTGGAAAGCATCTGCTGTGTACAAACATCTGATAGACATCTTTAAGATGTCAGTTTTACATGCATTATAAATCATAAACATCAAAGACATTTTCTAAACGTCCTATAGACGTATTGCAGATGGTCAAACATGCTAAATAAATACTTCTTGCAGACGTCAAACAGACATCTCTGTGATGTACGTGTGCTATCAGGGTATATTGTGTTCAGATGTATTTACTTAAGGTTGTTTCACTTGAATGATATGTGTGCATGTCGACATTTGTAAGCAAAACTATTAATAAGCTATGAATTTGGATTAAAAATCTAATTCAGCAAAAGAAAAAGCAAAAGGCACATAAGTTACCAAAAAGCAGTATATTTTTCCCAGAAGGCAATTTAGAGCTGGAGCGTGTGGAAACTTCGCTGAGGATTGAAGACCTGAAAAACAAAACAACAAATGAGCACCGAGCAATTGCCATTCATGGCATCGACAGACATGGGCTTTAATACGGTAGTTAGTAGACTGATGGTTAGTTCTGACGGCAGACAACTGTAAGTATGTACTATAATGCTACCAAAACATCCGCAAAAGGCCGTTACCACAAGGAGCCTCTCACAAGTGCTGGATGTCAGTCAACCGTTAGATCTCACCAGAAACAGACACCAGGAATCAGTTTCCTGACACTTATAACAACTAAAGAACAATCATTACCCGTACACAGAAAATTAGCGACGCAAAGCTTCTTCAGAAACGACTTGAACACTTCAGATCTCATGTAAACCGTTGAGTTTTAACAAAGGTTAGCCCGCAGCACACGACAGAAACCAGTAAGCATGACATGAGCATATAAAGCGAGACAATCTGCTCCCTAAAGCCTCCGAAGACTGCCTTTATTATTAAGCCAGCTGTAAAAGTCAAATCTAGCCGGTTCCAGACTTTGACATAAGTTCATGTCAAGTGTTTTGGGCTCATCCGGGACCGGCGTCTGGGCAGCACCAGGCTGGTGACAAAGCAACTCATCACACTGTCAAATAAACTAACTCCCTGCTAAATCCGCCGCACTTCTGGACACTCTGAGGGTGCGGGCGTACCAGAGGTTTTGTCCTTCATCATCCTCGTTGCTGTTTTCCATTGTGTCGCCTGTCCCGGCTGCGCCCAGTAGCTTCTTCTCTAAAACGGGAGCCATCTTGAGTGGAGAGGCACAAAGGGAGGCGCACACGGAGTGCTTGAGGACCTCACATGAGACGCTTCGCGAATTACCAATCCTACTACGGCGAAGGCCTATCTCATGAATATTAAATACATACTGCGCTGGTCTCCCAGTTAACGCAGACGTTAAAGGGGACATATGATGCGATTTCAAATTTTTCCTTTCTCTTTGGAGTGCTACAAGCTCTTGGTGCATAAAGAAGATCTGTAAAGTTGCAAAGACTAAAGTCTCAAATCCAAAGAGATATTCTTTATAAAAGTTAAGAGTCAACCACACCTACCTAAAACAGCTCGTTCTAACACGCCCCCACATACCTACGTCACTATTTGGGCTCTTCCCACATCTTCACGCAAAGAAAGAAGTAACTTTTATTCTCGCTGTAGTATTGTTGCTGCCGCCGCCACCAGGCGCTGTGTGCTTCGTTGAGAAAGCGAAACTACTTTCTTTGGTCTTCCAAAAGAGGACGATATCGCTTCGTCATGCCTGGAGCTGATCCGAGCTGGTAGCTGAGGAAATACTTCAACTTCGCGCTGTCGATCGCCGGATCGGCTTTCACCATGGACGAAGCGGAGTCCAGCCCGGGGTCATCACATGTGGTTGCCGCAGGCATCACAGTATGGTAAGGGACGTAACATTTCCGTCACATGCTTGAGGAATTCGGCCAATCATAACGCACTGGATAGCTGGCCAATCAGAGCACACCTCGCTTTTCAGACCGATGAGCTTTGTAAAAATCGACGCGTTTCAGAAAGGCGGGGCATAGAGGAGAAACAATAATGTACAGTTTGTGGAAAATAATGTGTTTTTTTAACCTTAAACCGCATAAACACATTTCATTACACCAAATACACAAAATACTGTTCTTTTTAGCAACGTCATATGACCCCTTTAAGTGGGCGCTTAGGTTGGGTCATGAATATTAATTAGGAACATGACAGTTCCAAAGCAGAGACAGCCTGACCAAATTAATATTCATGAACAACGCCTTTACTGTAGTACGAGTCGTAAATTATCACATTCTCTTAGAGAGAAAATAAAAACAGAAAGACAACTTAGCAAAACCCCGAAAAAGGAGCGGGAAATGTCACCGAATCATTCATCAGAACTCATATGTCTTATTTTGTTTGTTTAAAATGCTATGCAGAACACATTAAATCATAAAATACCTTTTGCCCTGCTGTACGTAATTATGATCAGGCATTTGAAAAGGCAGCACTATCCGCGTTGGCTTGAATGAGAATGATGTCATTTCAGACTTTGCCGCGCGCTGATGGTCAGTTGCTCGGTTGCGTTGCCATGGTGACTATCTGACTGCGCTTAGCTTCAGGTCAACCGGGCATTGTCGACGGTTTACGAACCCGTAGGAATTGAAAATATTCATCTGTAAATGTACCACGGATTATATAAAGAGCTATGCATGCTGCACTTTTAACTCTTCTGTTATCTTCGAGTACTTTTTGCCAGTCTTCAAAGAATGGGTAATATGACACTGTCAAGGATATCTTAAAAAGACTTATGAAAAGTACGTTAGTATTTAAAAATAATTACAATTAAAAAATACTTTATCCTAACGTAATGTAGCATAATCAAGAACAAGAACTGGGTTTTAATAGTAACTTAGCAAGGTTAATTCAGGTTAAGTTTCTGCTTGCGAGAAAAAGTTCTTTATCGAGAAAGTGCAGCGACGACATCTGCCGGTGGAAAGATCACATGACTACATCTACTAAAATGTCAATCTCGCAATTCATTTTATTTTATTATTTATTTATTTTTCCAAGCAACTTTGGTTGCAGTCAATCCATTTATAAGCATTCAAAAATACTATTAGTAGATGATTGGACACACAAGGAAAGCATCAAATGATCAAACTATGATGTCTAGATCTGGTTTAAACAGATATATAAATATACACGGCAGAAACTAGCAAACTAAAATAACAGTAGGTGAATACAGAAAGAAGGAAACATAAAGACCACAAACTACTGGATGTGTGCTTCTAGGTTCTGAGATAATGAAGGAGATTGTGGTCCACCTATACTCAAATGAAGTGTGGTGAAGGGATGACAGCTGAGGCGCTACCACTATTACGTCTAGAGGCTATTCCCTCAGTCTGCTCCATATGGCTGGGCAAACTCAACCTGTGCTTAACTGGCAGGTGTGGAGGGGTAAGACTGAGGGTCTCCTGAGAGAATTAACATGCCAAAACCCTGACTCACATATAGAGGCCTGTAACTTGACCTTCTTCCTTTTAGTCTTTAGCCATGAACACCCTGCTGTCTAAAAACATGTTATTTTACTGACATGAGGCGCGAAAGACTCATGTCTTCAATTGTAAACATGAAAGTTTAATGAATTATGTCTTTATCTTCTCGTTCACTTTAAAACATATTTATTTATTTATTGTTCAGATTGTATATCTAAATTAATGGCTTTTTCATGTAAGTAAGCCACTGTTATTTTAACATAGTTGAGTTATTATTTAGTTTAGTTTTAGTTAAAGGAATAGTTCACCCAAAAATTCATGTTTTCCGAACATTTACCCTCAGGATATCCAAGATGTAGATGAGTTTGCTTCTGCATCCGAACAGAGAAATGTAGCATTACATCACTTGCTCGACAATAAATCCTCTGCAGTGAATGGGTGCCGTCAGAATGAGAGTCCAAACAGCTGATAAAAACATCATAATAATCAGCACGACTCCACTCCATCAATTAACATCCTGTGAAGCGAAAATCTGCTTGTTTGTTGGAAACTAGTCGTTTATTAAAGACGTTTTTAACTTAAAACTTGAAAGTTAAAACGCCCTAATGATAGATTTGTTTCTTACAAACATGCATCGTTTCACTTCATAAGAAATGAATTGATGGACTGGAGTCATGTGGATTACTGTGATGTTTTTATCAGCTGTTTGGACTCTCATTCTGACGGCACCCATTCACTGCAGAGGATCCACTGGTGAGCAAGTGACGTAATGCTAAATTTTTCCATATCTATTTCAATGAAGAAACAAACCTCTACATCTTGGATGGCCTGAGGGTGAGTACATTTTCAGAAAATGTTCATTTTTTGTTGAACTATTCCTATAAATAATAACCCGAAGTGAGCTCCTCAACGCTGCAGTTAATCTTATTTTAAACTCAGATCATCAAGATTAAGTTATTTTTCTAATCTAGCTTTCATGAATACTTATTATTTTTAAATGCTATTCTTGTTATTCTGTCTCACATCAATATTCTCATCCTCTTGTTCACAGGCTTTGTCTAAAATGCAAAGAGCTGATGCACCATTATTCTCCAGACACTAGAGGCTGCTGTCTTCTTTTTTCTCCCAAAGAAAGCTGCATCCTGAGCAAACGTTTTTGTTGTTGTTTTATTGACATGAGTTTTATGATTAATCACATATGACACGCTTGCTAAACTTTCTATGGGGCATAAAGCTCACAGATCATAAACCTTTCAGCACACACAGTCTGGGAACTCTGTAACCTTGAACTCTCTGCCCAGAATAGCTGGGCATTTTAACAAATCACCGACATACCAAGCTGTGTGACCAAAATCTAAACAATATGTGCAATTTTTAGACATGAATGTAAATCATTAAAACAGTCAAGATATAAAACATGTATTTTTTTATTTTATTTATTTTTTTTTACATGAGACCACAAGCTCTCGAGTATTTGACAGTAAAACCCTGTGTTAGGTTGTTTGATTTTTAATGTTGACATTTAGTACAACAAAAAATGCAAGCTGTGCTATAAAACATGCAGAACTATGGAGAGGAAACTAGTTTCTCACGACCACATTTCATCTCATTCCATGTGTCTAGCAGTGAATGCGGCGCTGGTACATTCCTCCCCTCAGTGTGATTTAATCATGATGTGATGAAGAAAAAATATATATAAATAAAAAAAAACAAAAAACTGAAAATACATATGGCTTGTCTACATAAGGATTGACTTATAATTATCCACACAGCTGGCATGTGACCTGTGCACAACAGCATATTTAATAATCATGAACCTGTTTTTTGTTGTTGTTTTTTACAGTTATCATATTAAGGGGACCATCATTTAGAAAGGTGAATACTTGTTAAATCTGAAGCTTTTTATTAAAGGTGAAAAAGAAGAGTTAATGTTGTTTAAGTGTATTTTGTATTTTCATATTTACATATTTCTAGATCTCATATGAAACAGGCCTAGTAGAATCTCATTGCACCTCTACTTGTACTATTAACACCAAGTAGCCAGTTTACACGAGGGTGTCATGTGTCCGACCACTTTAAGTGGAATGTAATAATGACCTCATGGCTTTCTTACATCTTTCTTGACCTCTGGCACATATATGCTTCAGAAACATTATTCTGGTGAACTGCAGGCACGCAAAGAATCTGATGTCAAGATAAGAACAAATGAATGAATTATCTTTTACTTTTTGTTTAAGCATATTCTTCCTTTACCAGAATATCTGCTTAGGACAGGATCGGTGCGTGGACGTCTTTTAAAACAATACTGAATTCGAAGGCCCTGCTTACAATTCACTTCATTCTCCTCTCCTTCAGCCATGGGGGTGGAGTATTGCTGGTCTTTATACACACACACACACACACACACACACACACATAATGAGAAATGTATGCTAAAACCAATCAGGCAGGTGGAAAAAAGGCAAATCCACAAACTTCCAAGTCAAAGGAATACGGTTGCTATAGAGATCGCTTCAAAAAGTGAAAGAAAAGGGGGCATTATTCCCAAAACCCATTATAAAGCCCATCTAATCTAGTAAAATATGCACCCAAGGTGAGGGGGAAGGGAGGAGGAGAGGGAGGGTATATGGATTGTGGGCAAGAGGGGCTGTGATAACGACAGATGTCTCACAAACCGTGGGTTTAACAGGAGGGGTGAAAAGAGAAAAAACGCCCAGTCGCAGATTGGACCTCAGTGAGAGAGTACTGCCTGGAACTGATTCACATTCACTATTACAGGAGAAAAGAAAGTACATTCAACGCACTCTCACGCACGGATTTCCACAGAAGCAGAGAAGCAGGTTAGTAAAATCTTAGTCGCGATTTTATAGTCACTGTTTGAATAACGGGGGGAAATCACTTATAAAACAAAGCGTTTTATTGGGGCTGGCGATATAATTGAACGCAGACTGCACGAGCCGTTCTTTGTTCTCGTTATTTTCATATGTCACTCATGAAAACTACAAAGGTACTACAACAAAAGCATCCCATATCTATATTATTCATTAACTAAACGTGAAAAAAATGGTTATTTCCTAGAAATGTCTGAATGACACTTTACAAATGTCACATTGGGCAAGAGGGGCTGTGATAACGACAGATGTCTCACAAACCGTGGGTTTAACAGGAGGGGTGAAAAGAGAAAAAACGCCCAGTCGCAGATTGGACCTCAGTGAGAGAGTAGGACTGCCTGGAACTGATTCACATTCACTATTACAGGAGAAAAGAAAGTACATTCAACGCACTCTTACGCACGGATTTCCACAGAAGCAGAGAAGCAGGTTAGTACAATCTTAGTCGCGATTTTATAGTCACTGTTTGAATAACGGGGGGAAATCACTTATAAAACAAAGCGTTTTATTGGGGCTGGCGATATAATTGAACGCAGACTGCACGAGCCGTTCTTTGTTCTCGTTATTTTCATATGTCACTCATGAAAACTACAAAGGTACTACAACAAAAGCATCCCATATCTATATTATTCATTAACTAAACGTGAAAAAAATGGTTATTTCCTAGAAATGTCTGAATGACACTTTACAAATGTCACATTTATAGTTTTTCTAAGTTTAATGTTATAATGGAAAGCTGAGGCTTATCTCCTAAATGCAGCTAGGCTACTAGGAGGTTAAAAATGTGTAAAAAAAAAAGTAAAATATAAAAACCTTATTTTAATTCTTTTATTCTCTTTTTTTAATGAAACTGTGGGTTACAGATATAGCTTTTACTCAGTTTAAGCTCGAACCCCTTGTATTTCGATTTCCCTTTACTGTTTCTCTATTGAAAGCATTGTTTTAGGGAAATAGGAAACATTAATTTGCGCTAATAAGAAATTGTTATTCTATAAATGTTAGGCGGAGCTGGTCGATATGAGGAAAGGGGTGGCTGCGGTGGGGGTGGGTTAAAAAAAAGTAAAATATAAAAACCTTATTTTAATTCTTTTATTCTCTTTTTTTTAATGAAACTGTGGGTTACAGATATAGCTTTTACTCAGTTTAAGCTCGAACCCCTTGTATTTCGATTTCCCTTGACTGTTTCTCTATTGAAAGCATTGTTTTAGGGAAATAGGAAACATTAATTTGCGCTAATAAGAAATTGTTATTCTATAAATGTTAGGCGGAGCTGGTCGATATGAGGAAAGGGGTGGCTGCGGTGGGGGTGGGTTAGGGGGGTTGTTGGGTGTTGGTGTTGGGCATGTCTGTCTTAAAAATATATAAAAGTGTGTGTGTGTGTGTGTGCGTGTGCGTGCATGCTATAAGTATAGGCTAAATATATTAAAACGTAAAATAATATTTTTGTTTTTATTAAATATGTTAAGATAAAATGTTATATATATATATTGTGCACCTTATATATTGTAACCTGCTGCCAGACATGAGATAGGCTACTTGGTTTGCCATACTCGCTCAGGGTAGCCTATTTCATCAGTCTTCAAGGACATAACTTCATTACATCATTATATTAATGAGTAACTTCATCAAGCAAGATTTGCAGGAATAATGGAGGCTGTGAAGCGTACTGGCACAGAGTGCTGTGAGAGACTGTAATAAGAGAGGTTGTCTTTAGTGAGCGCTGACATAGGCAGCACATTTTAGCAGTTGGACTCAACTGCAGGTTGGACTGGGGCATGACTGTGTATCCGGTCTTTGTTTGCACCAGTGCAGCACTATGGACAGCTCCTGATGTAACCCCATCATGCTGCAGCTTAAAGGATATTACCCAACTGAGCTGCAATAACTGCAGGCCTTTAAAAGGATGCAAAAGGTGTCAAATCTGTGGCAATAAAAAAAACATTTAATCTACCTCACACGTCCATAATCCCACATATATTTTAAACTAATTCCAATTCCAATTCCAATTTACAAATTAGGTTCCTTGCCATTTACAAGAATATTTTTGGTAATAGGAAAAATTGTTGTATAATAAAATCTTCCATTGGAGTTTAAAAAAATAATGATTTAAGTAGCATCAGTAGCAAATGTTATCTAATCAGTCTTTCCCATGAATCCTATCTTTACACCTCCCCAAACCAAGCTGCTTTACTAACCAGAACCAGCCATAAAACATTTTTAAGAGAAGTGAATAACTTTTATATGAATTTTTGATTGATTGTAGTGAAACTGTGTACAGATTGATAGAATAAAAAAAAATGCAGACATAATATAATACTTGACATAACTAGACCTGTTGGTTTTTAAGATAGACTATGTTTTGTTGGTTTTGTCTAGCTTTCTGAGGATTCAGAAGTTAAAAGTGCTGTGTTTCGCTTCCAAATCCTTTCAAACCCTCATTTTATACAATCAGTGCATGCTACCTTTACACTGTAAGACTGGGTTCTTGAATGAAATCTTTACAAGTTTACAAGAAATGTGACATTCCCATCCAGTCACTGTTTGTCCTTAAGCCACGTCCTCCTCCATAACAAAGTTGGACTGCATTCAAAGTCCTTGGCAGAGATTGCATTGGGTTGAAATGATTGAGTGAGCGCCCTTTAAATGGAGAAACAGGGTGGGCCATGTGGGCAGTTTTACATTTTACAATTTCATATCCATAATGAGGTGCTAAGAATATTGGTTATTTTTTAGTTTAGTTTTAGAACAACTTTTTGCATAATAATGTAGCTCAAACAGTATGGCACTAGAAATGGCAAGGTCATGGATTTGATTCCCAAGGAATTTCTGAACTTATAAAAATGTATAATGAATGAATGCAATGGATACTGCTTTGGATAAAATAATTTGACAAATTCATAAAAGTAAATATATTGAATTGCAGTGATGTTTGTAGATTATATAAGATGTTCTTCTGTTCCCACAGAAAATCATGGGAGGCAAGCTAAGCAAACGGAAGAAGGGATACGATGTCAGCGACCCTAAGGAGAAGAAAGAGGAGAGTGCTGTGGCAGCAGTTGAACCAGCTGAGAAAAAGGCAGAGACCCCTGTGACGGAAGCTGTACCTCAGGAGGCTGCTGCAGTAAGTGCAGCACCAGTGGTGGAGTCTGAAGCACCAGCTGAGAAGTCTGCCTCTCCTTCAGCAGCACAAGAAGAGGTGAAGAAGGATGATTCTGCACCAGAAAAACCAGTGGCTACAACAGAGGCATCTACTGCTGCACCCAAGGAACCAGAAAGTGCTCCAGAGGAACCAACAGCTGTACCAGAGTCACAAGCAGCAGAGGTACCAGCATCTGCATCAGAGGTAACAGCTGCTACACAAGAGGCACCAGCAGCAGAGGTATCAGCAGCGGCATTAGAGACACCAGCAGCGGCACCAGAGGTATCAGCACCCAAGGAACTTGCAGATGCACCAGAAGCATCAGCAGCAGAGGACCCTTCAGCTGCACCTGAGGAACCAGTGACAAAGGAACTTGCAGCTGCATCTGAGGAACCAGTGACAAAGGAACCTGAAGCTGCACCAGCAACAGAGGAATCTGCCGCTGCACCTGAGGAACCAGTGACAAAGGAACTTGCAGCTGCATCTGAGGAACCAGTGACAAAGGAACCTGAAGCTGCACCAGCAACAGAGGAATCTGCCGCTGCACCTGAGGAACCAGCTGCTGTACCAACAGCAGAGGAATCTGCAGCTGCACCAGAGGCACCAGTGACAGAGAAACCTATGACTGCAACAGAAGAACCAGCCACTGCACCAGAGACACCAGTGACAGAGAAACCAGGATCTGAGCCACCTGCAGCTTCACCTGAGGAACATGCAACTTGCCCAGAGGCTGAAGATTCTGCAGTTGCACTTGAGGATCCTGCACCTGCGCTAGAAGAGCCTGTATTGTTGCCTAAATTTGAAGCTTCGCCAGTGGAACCTGTTATAGAGGAAGCAGTAGAGAAAGTGGTTGAGGAGGTTGCAAATACCAGTAAATTGTCCACCAAAATTACAGAAACCACTGAGGTCACACCAGAACCAGAGACTGTTACTGAGGCAGCAGCTCCAGAGCCAGTTGCCGAGTCTGCCCCAGTGTCTGAACCTGTTTCCAAGGAATTGAGTGCAGAGGTTGAGATGGCTGTGCCTTCCCCAGAGGAACCCACACCAGTCACAGAGCCTGATTCTGAAACTGCTGCACCCCCTGAGGTTACACTAACACAAGCAAGTCCTGAGCCATCCCCCGAGGAGCCAACACAACCTGAACCTATGGCAGAACAAAAGAGTGCAGAAGAGTCCATTCCCGCAATTGTTATCATAGAATCAACCTCAAACAATGAGCTCTGCCTTGAGGAACCTGTCTCGACTATCACAGATCTGAAGCTGAATAATGGAGATTGTGAGAGTGCTGGCTCAGCAGAGGAATCCGTGTCGGCTCCCCCTAAGGTAAACGGGGAATGCCATGAGCAGGCACCAGACGTAGCCCCTGCGGATGTCCTTGAGTCCCCGGTTGAGGCATGTGTAAATGGTGTGAAGGACAAAGAACCCCCTCAAGAGCTAAGTGACTGTGAACTGAAAAAGGACTTGAGTTTGGGTGCTGACTTTCAGGGTCCAGCTCCGATTGGTGACATGGTAGAAGTGCCACAGTGAGCTGAGCTGTCGACCTAATTTGAGAAGCAAACCTTAAATGTGAATCCCATATTGATGCAAACAAAAAAATGAAACAATCTTCTGACAACACAGGCATTCTGAAAATAAATGTGAAAAATGCCTGTTGTGTTCTCTCAGGCAAAAGAATTTCTGGTTAACCAAAAAGAAATACAACCACCCAAGAGCTAAGAGTGTGAGAAACAAATAATGAAATAGTGAGGGCAAAAGCCTTAAAGGAAATGGGAGGGAGATAATGATGAGAATGAAGCGAGAGACAGAGAAAAAGTGAGCGCATGGTCTTTGAAGTCTTTGTGGTCGGTGTCCTGCTGTCATTGCAGAGGGTGAGCTTACAGGCCTTGTTGAATATGTAAGCCACAGAAATAATGATTAGACATGAACATAATAAAAAAAAAAAACATTGAGATGGCAGAACAGAAATGCTGGACAGTAACAATGGCAAAAATGAATGAACGTAATCATCTTTTGTGTGCGAGACTGATCCATATTGAAATGGTTTATTGGATTAACATTTAATAGTATCTAATCTAATTTAGACCACATTTCTGTCACCATGTAATACGGAGATTTGAGGATGAAGCATTTTGAACTTTTCATGTTGGGAGAATCAGCTGGGAATGTTCATTTTAACTTAATGGCTTGGAAAATAAAATAAAACACTCTGTTATAAATTAAAAATGATTCTTTCTTTTTTGCACTGTTGCACTATTGTGAATGTTGTGCTGAGTGGATGCAAGTGTGGAAAGGTTGTTTTTTTTACTCAAAAGAGTATTTAAAATAAATGTATGATGCAATCTCATGCATAGAGCAGACCCATTTTGTTTCAAAAGCATGTGCACAGCATGTTGGCTCTAAATTAATATAAGAGTAGTATACTGTAGACAGCTGCAACAGTTACATTCAAGGCCTGTTTTCAGCCTTTTTGTGTGGTAGTAGAGAACTGACCGGCAGGTCACCATTCCAACTATGTCCCAAGAGTCATTGACTTTGTAAATTTGTTCTGTGGGGCTGGGCATCAGACATGTGTTGTTTTAAGTAACATGGAACATGGCCATGAATGCAAATGTCTGTTCAAAGGCTTAACTCAACAATCAGGTTGTGATAGAACAGGGGAAAGGATTTTTCATTCTTCACGGGGGAAAGAGGTCCCAGTATAACAAGAGGGGGATGCCGTACAATGCAGCAGACTGCAGTGGGGGAACAAGACTGGGGAAGGTCTCTTGCTCGAAAGGAGGAGCTCTGACACAGTGTAGAGAGGGAAAGATTGGCCATGACAAAAAAAAAAGATAATGCCTTCAGCCATTTTTACACATACACATAGACTTACATAACCTAGAAAGGACACATGGACAAATTAGAAACTTGGAACACGAAGACCTCAATAAACTAAAAAAAACAAGTACTACAAACATGCTACTCTCACATACTCTCTAAAAGAAAAGAAAATATCTGAAGGTTCCCAAGTGCCCTCCACAGGCACCATAATGAGCTCCTCCACATACCAAGCATGAATTCTCGAGTTTCTTAAAAAAAAAAAAAAAAAAGTAAAAACACAGGCATACAGATTTATGAAAGGAATGTTCTCTAAAGCTGAGGGGGCAGGGGCAGATGGATGAATGAACTCACTGGCTTCAGTGTTTTTCAGAGTCACTGTTAAACTTGTTCTCTGTGTGAAATCAGAATGAACAGAATGTATTTGTGTACCACTTTCTAAAAAAAGCTATTTAATATTATACAGTGGCATTACACATTTAAAGGGGTAGTACCCCAAAAATGAAAATCCTTTCATAATTTAGGCTACTCATCCTCTTGTCGTTCAAAAATTTTAATTTTATGCACAAAAACACTGACATTCAAATTTTTTTTACTTTTCTGTAGTTTTCCAAAAATTTTTTTGTTGAAGGTGAAAAAGGTCTTGATATCTTGCACTATAAGGTCTTATAGTTTGTCATCAAAAAGAGATCTCTGGTTTGCAGATTTAAGGGAGGTCCAGTGTGAGGAATTTCTATACAAGGTATCCAGTTTCCTCATCCCATCTTACTGTGCTCGGGGAGCAAAGTTCCTTCCTTCTTTCAGCTCTCTCTCTCTCTTTCTTGCTCCCTTCCTCCCATATTCGTCTTCTCTTTTCCTTAGCTTTCATGCACAACAGATGAGAGGTCCTGCTTGCATCTTGATTTAAAGGCTCTCTACACAGTGCATAGTTGTGCAGCCGCAGCTGCAGTGCTTGGATACACCAGCACTATGTGTTCTATACTGGTGCCTTGGCACAAAACTCAACGTGCTTTCCTGTCTCTTTATACACATGAGGACATTTGATCTTTCACTTTCACTCCCCTTTGTATAAAATCCCCTTCCTTGTATAAACATTTCAACATTATTTGAAGTCGGCATGTATAACAGAAATTCACTCTATTCCGATCATTTTTAATCAAAATGTCATCACACAATCTTCCAGTGAAACGACAGACTTCACTCTGGTGACATATGCAGGACTTCTCCAATCATTTAATCCAGTCGCCTAAACTCTGCCCCTTTCTTACAGTCATGTGCATCTCACATTCAGATCTGCCTCCATGCAATCAACAACCAATGGGAACCTGTTCCCCACCCCCCCATTTTTTGCCAAAAAATGTCTTTTGAGTGATATTTTAATGTCGTTGTGTGGTTGTGATCAGACAGATCACAATATTGCAATACCAAATATTTACTTAATTTTACTATATATATATGAAGAGTTCAGATGCAAAAGCCTTTAAGTGCCATCTGAAATTTTCTTCCAAAATGAGCATTTTTCTCAGGCTCTCATGTGTGGGTTCAGTTATTTAACTGTAATGGCAATTAATAGGTTGTGTTCATTGTCATTAAAAGTGAAATAACTGAACATAAATATAGGAACCTGAGAAAAATGCTCATTTGAAAAGAAAATTTCAGATGGCACTTAGAGGCCTTTGCATCTGAACTCTTCATATATATATATATATATATATATATATATATATATATATGATAGTAAAATTAATAAACTAGACAGTTGTTATAAGGTTAAATTGCAAACTTTAGGTGGGGATATGCATACAGACATGTTTACTTGAACCAGGAGTGTTTCTAACCTTTTATCATAACTGGGGAACAAGTCTCCTCATAAAAAATAAATAAAAAATGTATTCCCATATTTTCCCCATTCATGACATGCAGAAGAGAGAGAGAGAGAAGATATTGTGGTCAGCAATTAAGAATTAATTCCCACAACCTTTTAATTTGCCAAAATTTAATTCAATTAAACTGAGGGAATGAGTTGACCCTTTTCACAGACTATGATGCATTTCCACCGTTATTAAAATAAATAAATAAATAAAAGAATATAAAACACTATATTTTGTGTTAAATTACTTTCGCACAAAAAAAAAAAGAAGAAAAAAGTTAACGTTGCTGTGATAGTGATTCCAGCACAACGGCTGAGGCAGTGACAGCACATTTAACATATTTATTCTGATATTTCTCTTGATATTTATTTCCTCTTTTGAAAAGTCATAGAACAGCTATCATGGATTTTTTATTTTGCTATTAGGACAAATTGGAACTCAAAAATATATGTTGTAGTTTGCATTCACCACTATTGAAATTTACCCAACTTTGATGACTTCTGAGAACCCCGGAAATGTGAAAAGGGTCCATTAGTACAACATGGTCATGATGTAAAATGTCAATAAAACATTAATAAAATATGGGACTTAATTCCTAATTCGTGGCCACAATATCTAATTCTTCTTTCGCATCTCATGTTCAGGGCTCTGTAGTTATGGATATTTGGATATAAATTGATTTCACTGCAGTAGAGAGTGGTTTACAAGCCGCACACAAGAGCAGCTTCATCACTGACAAATGATTTGCAAGTTTTGTTTCCAACAGTGGACGGTAGGTAAATATCCACCTTTTTGTTTTTTGTCTTACAAAGTATCCGGTTACTGTGTGAGAAACTGCTGCAAGTGATTCAGCGTGTGAGTGAACTGTTTGAATTAACTGATTTGAACTTAATCGTGAATTCTGTCAGGACCACTATCGTCAATATAACTTACGATTAGCATACATTTTAAGTTGGGAGAATGGTTCTGTTCTGGGCAAACATTCCCTGCCCATCCACATAGCCTAGCATGGATAGGAGCAGGAAGAGCAGAATACCCCTCCAAGGGTAACAGAACAGAACCAACATCAATGATAAATGTAGCAGATACCATTAATATTCTATGTGATTATTTTAACAACACGATTCAGTGGTCTGACTCAATGATATATTCACTGCCAAGTCCTGACTGGACGAGAGGAGGAGCTGGGGATGGAGGTGGGTGATTAGTTCCTGAGCGAAGCGATAGCTGCTGAATAATGACTGAAGGGACCTTATGAAGGGAATTATGATTGGTGTCGTGATCCTATAGGTAGACGTGGATCAGCTGAGTGTCAGCTGATGCGAGCTTGACTAACATGGCCTGCCAGAACTATCGCTACGCTCCATCAATTCAAGACCTTTTTACAAACCCACACAGATTATATTAGAACAGTGATTCGTTTGTGAATTTTGCATGGCTAGTTCTGATCAGTTGATAAAAAACATACAGGACATGATTGCTGAAATATTATCTGGGAAAATTATTCTCAGGTTGGTTTATGGCAATCTCTACCTTCAGACAATGATTTTTCAGTAATATTTTACTGGGACACAGCAGTATTTCACTGGAGCTGATGCCAATAAAAAGGGTCTAGCGACACCTTCCCTCAAATTATAATTTTGCAAAGTCATAGGTAAAATCAACACTTTGACACGATTAGATGACTCACAATGCTCGTTCGCTTAGCCCGGTAAATGGTGGCACTGAGTTTGTAAGCAGCATGTGTGTGTTTTAGATTAAATATTAAAACTATGTTAAGCTCAGTCACCTTGAGTAAAATACCAGTGTAGGCAGGATAAAAACAGATAGCCATTGAAATCTCACATTCCTGCCCTTCCATGTAGAAAACATTCTGCAGTACAGTCATTATGTAATCAGAGAGAAGTAGCAATGCTCACTCATCAGAAGTACTTCTTCTAAAAGTATAACAACACAATCACATTCACATGCTGGTTACTCAAAACTATGTCCTAATAAACTGGGTTGTCAGTAAATAGATTATTATGTGTCCAGACAAATTTAATTGATCACAAGTGTTACGGGTTATGTTTTGGTTCTGTTGTTGCTCCTTTCTATTTTTACAGGTTAATTGGATTCGCCTGTTATCAATCACAAACTGGATATTAAAGAGACCTGGATCCTTTGTGAAGACCAATCCTGCATTTGAGCTTGGCTGGACCTTTTGCTATTTTGTCAATTTTAGTTTAATTCTGTTAATTATGTGATTATTTATTATTGTTTATTTTTCTTCTTTTTGAACCCCTAAGTTAATAAATACCTGATACTTGGACTCAGAACCTTTTGTATTTTGTTGCTTCCTTGAGCCGGGATGTAACACAAGGCAATCTTTTTGTGAAGACTCCATTTTTTGCTGCCTTTAGGTCCTTCTGGAAAGTTTACATACAAACTCAGACATTGTGAATGATTAAAAAAAAAATTACTTATAAAGATGGAAGGGTTTTTCAGTATCAACCCAACACAACACAATAAAAAGTAAATGATAGATTGCTATTGAGCCACTCCTCAAGAAAGGCTACATGCAGTCACGACTGAGCTTTGCCAAAACACACCTTGAAGATTCTGAGGCAGATGAAACTAAAATTGAATTATTTGGCCTCAACATCAAACGATATATCTGGCGGAAATCCAATACAGCTCTCCATCCAAAATAACAGCATTCCAAAAGTAAAGCATGGAGGTGGTAATATCCTGTTCTGGGGGTGTTTCTCTGCAGCAGGGACTGGAGCACTTGTCAGGATAGAAGGAAAAAATGGGGGGAAATACCATCAAATTCTTGAGGAAAATTTGCTGCCCTCTGCCAGAAAGTTGTCAATGGGAAGGTTTATCTTCCAACATGACAATGACCCAAAGCACACAGCAAAAATGAGCACACAGTGGTTGAAGGAGAAAAAGGTGAATGTCCTTGCATTGCCTAGTCAGAGCCCAGACTTAAACCCCATTGAATATCTGTGGAATGTCATGAAGACTGCAGTCCACAAATGCTCACCATTAAATTTAACTGAGCAGTTCTGCAAAGAAGATTTACGCTCCCTAAGGTCGCAAAACTCTGGACTTTTGGTAGTACCTAGGATAGCAAAGTCCACTAAAGGATGTAGAGCTTTTTCGCATTTGGCTCCCAAACTCTGGAATAGCCTTCCTGATAACGTTCGGGGTTCAGACACACTCCCTCTGTTTAAATCTAGATTAAAGACACATCTCTTTGGCCAAACATTCAAATAATGCATATCATATTCTTGTACTGCAGTTATATCTGATCAAATGCACATTATTATTCTTTAGTTTGGGTTAAACAAATAAATTTTGCTTGGTTGGAACAGCAGCTACGCTAATTATGTCTCTATTTGTTTCTCTGTTTTTGCCACAGGATTGACATCCCGTGGTAACAATGATTTACACAAGCTTCAGTCTGGATCCAGAACACCTGAGAAGAGATGATGCCAACCTCTCCTAGGACCTCAGATGATGCCAACCCTGAAACACCATACAGAACTACCACATTTTGCTATAAGTTTGATTGCATCATATTATAATTGGTGTTAATAGTGTTCATCGTCTGTTTGATTATGTCTTTAATTGATTTTTCCGTACATTTCTGCCATATGTACATTGACTGACAGTCACCACTGATAAGCTACCACTAAATATTGTATAAACTTAATTTGCTGTAAAGTTGCTTTGCAATGATTTGTATTGTGAAAAGCGCTGTACAAATAAACTTGAATTGAATGTGCAGAGTTAGTAAAGACATATCCCAGCAGACTAATTTAAGTTCCCAACGCAGGTTCGGGAGGAGCCTAATCATCCAGTCCTGTCAAACATCAACCTGTTCAAGAAAATACTGACGAAAGGGGGTGATCCTTTTTCTAACTCGATGATACTGTTTTTTTTTTGCTGTTTTTTTCTGACATGTTGGTGTTTTTATCTTTCACTTGGATGTTATAAGTTGCACTGAGTAAATACAGCTGGATAAAACAAAAACTGTGTCCATCTTCATTTCAGACTGCAAAGCAACAAAATGTGATTATTTTAAAGTGGGTGATTCTTTTCTATATCTACTGTACAGTAGGTAACATATATGAGGGCTGTCCAGAAAGTATCCAGCTATGTAATATGAAAAATACGAGATGAGAGATGCAATATGACGAAAACGGACGCATCTATGGGCAACTGGTGATTGGCAGCTTCAACACGACAATGTGCCCGCCCATGCATCACTTCTCTTGCAGAGTTTTTTGGCAAAAAATCAAATCACCCAGGTGACTCAGCCCCCTAACAGCCCAGATTTGGTGCCCTGCGACTTCTGGCTTTTCCAAAAACTAAAATCACCTTTGAAGGGGACTGAGGCGCCATTGTCCTAGGTACAATATTTATTGTATCTTGTATCTTCTTCGATAAATGTTCGAAGTACAAGAGATCTTTTAACTGTTCAGCATTTTAACAGTTCATGGATTGTCCCAAATTTAATAGTTCACTTTGTCACAAAGCAACAGCTTATGAAAAATAAAAGTCCATAAGTGTTTCAATGTGCAAAAATTTAAGCATGAAACAACTGTGCATATTTTATTTTAATTTCAAAAGTTCAGTGGCCTCTCACTACTACAGTCCATAAGGCAAAAAGTCCATAGGTTCCTCAAAACATTCAAACAGTGTTAAAGGAGATATTCCTCAGACAAAACAGTCCATTTCAAGAGGTAGTGGTCGCAAAGCATTAATAAGTTGCGATGGAGGACTCTGGATCATCCCTTTCCCTTTTCTGGCTTTATTTCATAAATTGGAAGCTCATCACTCATCTGTCGCACAACTACATGGATGTTATCTTCCCATAAATTGCAAATTTTACCAGGGCCTTCCCATGGTGTTAGGTTCTTTACAAGAACACAATCACCTGGCTGCAGTGTGGTTCTCCTCACCTTCTTGTCAAAGTTATTTTTGCTCCTGTCAGCAGATTTTTGAGCACACTCTGGCGATTTTATATGCCTCTTCAATTACATGTTTCCATTTATCCACATACTCTTTCTGATTACAGGTAGGTGTTTCTGAATTCAGCCCAACCATATCGACAGGCAGTCTTGGAGACCTTCCAGAATGATCGACCACTTCAAAGCAAGAAATTCAAGCTTGCCTGAGTGTAGGTGGTAGTTCTTCCTCAGCAGCAGATAGAGTACGAGATCCATAAGCAATCACACAAAGTTTCTCATTTTGATTCTGGTATAACACTGCACCTAACCCTTGAGCTGGCTTGTCTGGATGCAGTATAAAAGGCTGTGAAACATCAGGGAAAGCTAATACAGGGGGATGGAGCAAACAGTCAATTAGTTGTTCAAGAGTGCTCTGATGTTGTTCAGTCTAGATAATGGACTAACTCGATGGAACACCAGTTTTCATTCATTTTGTCTTTGATAGTCTCTGGCTATTTTTCAGGTATGCATTATCTTCTGGAGTACTTTTTAACAGATCATACAAAGGGCTAGCTATGCGAGATAAATCTTTAATGTACTGTCTGTAGTAGCCAAGTAGACCAAGAATTATCCTCAGCACACCAACATTCTTTGGTTGTTTGTCTTTCAGGGATCTGACAGCTTCTTTGTCTGCGGGATCAACTTTACTTCTCTCTGCAGAGACTATTCTGCCCAGATAGCAGACTTCAGGTTTGAAACTCACACTTACTTGGCCTAAGTTTGATGCCATGTTGCCTAAGCCACTGCAGCGCTTTTCTTACATCTTAAATGTGGTTCTCGAAGGTCTTACTAAACACAAGTGTCTTTGAGGTATGGAATGCAGATCTCATACCGCAAGCCTTCTAAGCACTCTTCCATACATCGCTGGAAGGCTACAGGAGCATTCATCAGCCCGAAAGGAATAAACACCCATTCATATAGGCCCCAGGGTCTTTAGGTGCTTACTTTTCTTTGACACGAACCCCTGGTGGTAGGCCTGCCTTGATCTATTGAAGAAAACTAGGAATTACCACCAAGGCTGTCCATAATGTCCTGCACCCTCGAAATTGGTTGTCTATCTGAGTGAGTCTTTCTGTTCAGGTCTCGATAATCTATACATAACGGAGGCTGCCATCTTTCTTTCTTATGCATACAATTGGAGATGAATACGATGAGTTGGATTTTTCAATCCAGCCTTGTGCTATGAGGTCATGTATGCATTCTTTCATCTCACGACACAGAGGCTTTGGCACAGACATGTAAGTGTGATTGACTGGCTCATCATCTTTAAGTGAGATACTCAACTGCAAATTTCTGATACACCCAATGTCATTGTCTGATTTAGAGAATGAATGGCATTCTTTTCTTAACATTTGTTGTACTACCTGTCTCTGGTGTTTACTCAGTTGACTAACATCGACTGGCAGGTCTCAATCATCAGTATTGTTGTGGCCGTGACAGTTATCTGCAGCCTGGAGGTGACATACCCCAACCGTGGTAGGATTTGCTGGCCCCTCAAACATACTAGCAGGGAACACATTCTGGACAAGCTGTACTGTACCTATCGGAGTCTGGCCCATCAGAGGGATATTGTGATCAGTGTCATTGTATACCTCAATTGTGATATTTGTTGGAGCCCCTCTTTTCAGCCTCACTAAACTTTCTGTGAATTCAAGCCCATCTGTCCAGCAGGGATTCACATTAGGTTAAAAAAATTGAGTATGCTGTCCTCCTTAATTGGCTGCATGTACACTCAACATGAGACCTGCACAGTGCTACATTTGGGGATGTTAACCTGCCCTTTCGTGGTCTTTACTCTGTATTTACATGAGCTCTCTGCACTCACAAGTTTGATGAATGAGAGAGGTTTTGGCCCCTTGCTACGAGTATAGGAATGACAAGTTCAATATGATGAGATGTCTGTGACGCTAGTCTGAAAAGAACAACCACATATCCAATGTAGGATATCTCAATACCATTGGCAGCCACGAGGTTCAAGGTATTTGGAGACTCAAGAATGTCGGAACCATCTCTCAGTGACACTTCTGGTAAGTATTCCTGTTTCCACAATTCATCAATGGCACATACCTGAGAGCAAGTGCCCCACAGTGCTTGAATTCTATGGCCATGCAGGTAGCATTCAACGAGACACTGTCTTCCAACTATGGATGTCACAGGGGAATGCTGGTTAACTTGGTAGCTGCAGGGATTGTGGACACTCATTGTCAGTTAGAAATTTGACACTGGTCTTGGTGAGTTGATACAAGTTTGCTTGTGTTCAGCCCAATGGTGAGTTTGGCGTGTCTTAGAACAATACAGTACCTTTTTACATCTTGAACACTGCTTCATTTGCTTCTCTGTTCTTTCACAGGCTGCATATCTTTGGGACTGGTCAGTGGATCTGGTTACTCCCTGTAAGGGAAACAGGTCAATTTAGCTCAAAGGGAATCATTTAAGATTTTAAAGGGAATTTGGACAGAATCACTGTTTTACGGCTGATCACTGAGACGGCCAGCGATTCATTGAACGAGCCGCACAACATCAACTCTGCAATGGATATTAATATCTAAAATGTAGTGAAAACACTATTAATTAGCACAGTAACAAGATCGTCAGTTTAAGACATTAACTTGTAAGCACAAAACACAAGATACTTCTCTTTTCAATATAAATAAGGCTTTATTGGATCAATCTAAGACATATAAACTAATCTAACACATAAACACACACATTCACACAAGTTGCAGAAAGAGAGAAAATGAGGAAATAATTAATTTAAGAGAATGAAAATGTGAAATCCCAAGTTTACAGCAATATGTGCAATTGCATAGATCTGAACAACCACCAATCACTTAATTAACCCTCGCATTGAGTTCCTCAATGAGGATAAAATTTATATTAAATGCACCAGTTCAGCTAGGATATGGAGGTACTTGCGTTGCCTGTGTACCGGTGGGGGTTCCCTTTGTTGTCGTCCTTGCAGAAAAGGGGATTTCCCGCGGTTGCTGATTGGCTGGAAGTTCAGTCTTGGGAAGTTGACGTGGAGTTGTGGTTGAAGTTGAAGTTTTAGACGGCACTCGAGGTCGGACTCGGAGACACTGCGTTAGGCAAAACTTAACTCAGAACATGAAACTCTCAATGGAAAAGAAAAGAAACTAAAGTAAAGAAATAGAAGTAAAGTTTGACGAGACTAGGTGGCGTCTCTCCTCATGGTTTTGGAGGAGCTGGCGTGTAAGCCAGAGCACGCTCAAAGAGCACAAAAAGTGATGACTGAAAAGCACGGCTAGAAAAAGGCAAAAAGGGAATGATTTGATGGTTGTAACAAAGTTCATAAGTCGGGAAGGAGGCAGGAACTGGCGAACATTTAAACAAACTTTAATAATAAAATAAACTCAAAATAGCGCGACAGCCCCTCGCGGACGACTGTCGCGCACAAACAAAACCAAAACACAAAATAAAACCCAGGCCTGGTCCTCTCTCGTCTTTCCCTGTCATCACTCCTCCTTTGTATCCTTCCGGAGCTCCTCCGTGAGACTCGAGACCGGCGAGTGGCGCAGGTGTCGCGCATTCGCAATTACTCCACCGGCCTCGCTCCGTTCCCACGGCTCTCGGCCCCGCCCCTCTCGTCACATACCCCCATCACCCCTCGCAGGCCGGGGGGTACACCCGAGACTGCGCTCTACTCCCCCCCTCCCCCCTCCCGGGGGGAGCCGATCACGGTGGCCGCGGCGTACCTGGGGGTAAGGACAGACAGACGAGGCGAGAGAAAAGGAGACGGAAGGATGAGGAGAGACAGAGACGAGAGAGAGGAGAGAGGAAAAAAAAATTCTGGTTCCGGCTCCCAGACACACTGCCGCTCGGCCCTCCACCAGCTGGGTAAGCTCTTCCGCAATGCCTGGCGGCAGCACTGGATAGCCCTCAGTGGACGGCACGACACTCCTCCGCCGCCCAGTGGACGGCGACGGCTCCTCCGCGTTAGGGCAGCCGGCAGGCGTCCCCCGTTCCCTGCTCCTCCCCATCATGGCGGATGGCAGCAGGCTCCGGCCTCAGGCGAACGGCGGCGGTGACTCCGCTCCCTCACGGACGGCAGCC
>NW_015505991.1:197618-214568 GCF_001515645.1 Sinocyclocheilus grahami
AAAGTGATGATTTGATGGTGTCCTGAGTATTTAAACTGGGCTTTTGGACACATCCCAAATGACCAATTAGACACTGTCTTAGCTCGGGGTGTTGCTATATTCCTCCTCCCAATTCATAAATCAAATGTTATCTCATCAGTCACATGGTCCGAGTTTTCCCGCTCTTGCAGATTATAATTTTGGACATGATTTCTATAACAAGAATATGATACATTTGACAAAGAATTGATTGGAAGAAACGTTTTAAGCAAGGAGATTCAAACACATACATACCCAACATGAATATAATCATATAAACTATTCAATAGTTATTCAACATACATACACAATAAATGATTAAGACCTGATAGTCACACATGTGGGTTACATACATAATATGGAGTTATGCATTCTGTGAATGTATATGGACATGTTCTGTGAAGACCAGAGATTAAGAGGTCTGAAAGGAATCTCAGTCTGTTCTATGTCGTTGAGGTGGGGGAAGTCAATCCAAAGAGCTTGTGATCGTCACTGGTTTACATGTGATGGTCATGCTGTGCATCTCTGACCATTAATCTTGATTACTTGCCTCAAAATTGACAATCTCCTTGGAATTGTCAATAAGTGTTCTTTTGTTTAAATGCTGTGAGCTACTCAAAGCTGCTAGTTGGTGGACTCTCTTCAGGCTTGTGGCGCCAGGATCTGATTTACGAACATCCTGTGTCTTGAGTCTTTCTGTGGAATTCGGCTCCTTGTGTTTCAACCATGTTCTTGATGGAATCTTAAATTATCTGATTCGGTCTGATACCCTACATCCCTGTCCCACGGAAGTAACCACTCTCCATTTAAAGGACTCTCTCTTGAAAGCTTAACTCCACAAATCCTGCATCCTGCTTGAAAGTGCTAGCCACAGCCACATCTAAAACAATGCATGCAACGGTCCTCTGTTCTTTGGTGCGGACAATTAAAGCACTTTCTTGCTTGGGAACCAGTAGGGGGTGCATAGTATTGTCGGGGCATATAATGGGGAGGAAACAGAGTATTCGCTCTCGTTTGGTTGGTGCCCGGTGATGGCCAATATGGCAGCACTTGACATTGAACCATTTCTCTTTCTGGGACTCTTTGTGCAGGAACAGGACATTGTGGTGAGGCAAAAGCTGGTTGCTGCAATGATTCTCTGATGTGAGCTATTTCAGCACTGAGTGTTTTGAGTGAAGCTACATCAGTTCTCAGTTCTGTCAGCACGTTGGAAGTTGATTTTGGTACACTTTGAGTTGCACTAGATTTCTTATCATTGGTTTTTCCACTAGATTGAACTACATGGACAACAGTCATTGTGTGCTGCACACTGATTTTCTTTTTCTTTTGTCTGTCCACCTCATTAGCACAAGCAAGGTTTAATTTTTCCAACAGGGTCTCATCTGTTGTTTTCGTGTCAAGAAGGAGGGGTTGCATGTCTACTTTAATGCTGTTACTTTGGAGACTGGTGAGTAAATTATATGAGAACATGCTTTGAACTAATGCTGGGTCATACTTGAGGCATGATTCTGCTTCTAGGGACACAAACAAGATTTTCTGGCACAGGTCAAGAACAAGCATGAGGAATTTCTGTGGTGTCTTTTTGTTACCTTGGCATTCAGAGGTAAGTTGCTTATAAAGTTCGGTTGCACTCTTTTCTTGGAAGTGAGAGCACAGAATTCGTCTGAATGTAGGTAGAGTCAGATTTGGCTTTCCTTCTAAATAACTTTGCAACTGTAAGCCTGGAGAGATGGCGCGAATTACTGTATCAACAATCTAAAATAAAAAAGACCGTTCTCAATCTGGTGTGCCAAACTTTAAAAAGTTGATTTCTCTCTTTGACCTGGGTCACCAATTTGTCCAGAAATTTTGAAATCTTTGTGCCAGGGTGTACTTGAGTGTGTGAAAAAAAACAAGGGACTCAAGGCATAGGTTTTAGAAGTGGCTCCTAGCGTGAAGTTTACACATGCATCATACACAGCGAGTTTCTTGCTAGCAAAACACTTGATTCCGAACTTAACAGTGTTCTGAAATGTGCAATCAAAATTAAATCACATAAAATCTCATCCAGTAAACAGCAGGCTACTAGCCACACTTTGCAACAAGATGGGCTCACAGCACGAAGCATTGCTGTTTCACACCAAATTCTGGTGGTTACCACGAGGGACGGCACTCGGACGTCTTTATGAACTGCGTAAAGAAGTGCACTCATTGTTGAAAGACTCAAAATTGGAATTCGCCCACTGCCTGACAGATCCAGCTTGGTTGTCAAAACTTGCCTATTTGGCATTCGAAAGGCTTAACATGCTTAATCTGTCATTACAAGGACCAAACACAAATATCCTGATAATGAATGACAAAGTTGATGCATTTATGAAAAAGATGGAAAGATGGGCTGAGTGAGTTGAACAAGGTAATGTGGAGATGTTTCCTGAGCTTGAGGAGCATCTGGAGGAGAGTGGACTGAGTCTCAGCAGCCTGAAAGAACACATCACTGGTCATCTCCGCAGCCTTTTGGAATAATTCAAGAAGTATTTTCCAAAAGAGACGCAACTAGAACTGAATGACTAGATACGGCAACCATTTTCTGAATCTAGGAATCATCTCCCCACAAATCTGGAAGATGCTTTGCTGGAACTGTCCAGGGATCGAACATTGAAAACTTTATTTTCCGATTCCACATTGCCGGAATTTTTTGGATCGCAGTAGCAGACAAATATGCAGAGTAATCCAGTATGGCAATGGATGTACAGTACTGCTTCCATTTGGATCTACATATTTGTGCGAACAGTGCTTTTACATACATAAAAAATAAATTCTGATCATGTCTTGATGCTGAAGATGATCTGCGAATAGCTGTATCCACCATCAGGCAACGCATGAAGCTTTTGTGCTGCACCCATCCCATTGAAAGGTAAGCCAAAATTAATTTGATGTACAGTAAATATAGTTAAAATATTGTGAACGGCTTTAAAATAAATTGTTTAGTTTATTGTTTGTGTATGCTTTGGTAGTGGGGGTCATGAGTTCTTGTCGATCTTACGTTAGGGGTCGCTGGCTTAAAAGTTTGAGAACCTCTGTTTTAGGGGATGTACTGCATCAGAAGCTGTCTGCCAGGTCAGTGACGACCGCCCTCTGAAGAGTAGATCCCAGCGGTGCCTCCAAATGTTATACCCCTGAAAAAAGGGAGAGAATTAATCAGTCACATGCCACGATACTTCTCCACTGCGAACTTTAATGGAGAAACACTGCAAGTTTTCCCCTAGTGTTCAACAAGGCACAACTAATCGATTGCACAACTTAAAGTGCCCCTATTATGCCTTTTCAAATATTACCTTTCATGCAGTGTGTCCTGTAGCTGTATGTGAACATAAACTATCTGCAAAGTTGTGAAGCCGACAGTGCACGATAAAGTTATTGTCTATCAAAAAAAAGAGTTGGCTCACAATCGCCTAAACAAGTCGTCAGGAATTCAAATCTTATTCTGTTACGGCTCTACGTCACAAAGTAACACATTTGCATAATGTCTGCCCATGTTCTACATCGCCAACTTGCCCGCCCACAAACAGTAAAATTTCCGTGTGGTTAACATCATTTCAAGAAGACGCTGTATCCTATGCTGTGAGAGTAAGTTTGTTTTATCACATCCTATAATTACCACAAACTTGTTAACACTTGACACTTACCATTGAGAAACGTCCTGCTCCAGTCATGCTTGCAAATCAGTCTTTTGTCGATCAGCCAATTCAACCGTTTCATCATCAGACTCCGGCTCGAATTGGTAAGGTACAATCGATACCATCTTTTCTATGTATTGACAAGTCTCCAGGGCTGTCATTCCGTCATGGCAATGGGTGTTTCGTTTCCAACATACGACGTACACGGTAGACCAATCCAGAGCCAATCTCTCTACGACTCCGGACCAATCACAAAGGACTGCGCCAAATGACCAATCACAGCAGTGAGGGCTCACGGAAAGGAGGGGTTTAGAGAGACTGATTCTTTGAACTGTTTCGCACGAGTCGTTTACAAATCATTTAGAAATTTGGTAAAATTAAATCTATTTTTTGAGAAAACTTAACATATTTTTTGACCTTGCATGCATGTAAACCTGTTTTAGGAGACTCATAAAACAATATTAGCAACCTTAAAAATGGCATAATAGGGGCACTTTAATGGACTAAATTAATTGATCACAGATTAATCAACACTACTTAAATATTTACATTTGATTAACCTTTTTAAAGGGGTCATATGATGTTGCTAAAAAGAACATTATTTGGTGTATTTGGTGTAATGAAATGTGTTTATGCGGTTTAAGGTTCAAAAAACACATTATTTTCCACATACTGTACATTATTGTTTTATGCCCCGCCTTTCTGAAATGTGTCGATTTTTACAAAGCTCATCAGTCTGAAAAGCAAGGTGTGCTCTGATTGGCCAGCTATCCAGTGTGTAGTGATTGGCCGAATACCTCAAGCGTGTGACCGAAATGTTATGCCCCTACCATACTGTGATACCCTGTCCGGCTGGAGCGACGAGACAAAAACATTAATTAAAACCCATTATAAACGAGGCATTTGTTGCATCCAGTGGGGACATAATTACGGATTATAATGACTCATACTGTCTTTTTACGCGTTGCATCGCGCCGCGTAAACATAAAACCATGTCTGCATTTGTGATCGGAGAAATGGCAAACAACATACTCTACACTGCTCAAAACTCGTGTTTGAATCGTCAGTGGTAAATTCTTTATATATAAAAAACTTACTTACAGGCTGTGATTCAGAACAGCCAGCATTGTAGTCTACTCTATCAGGAAACAGTCCTCCATAAAATGTGCTGCGCACATCTGAATATTTGGGTTGAACTGTTCTGGAACAGTGTTGTAAATACATCTTAACCACTGATTTCTAGTCGTGTCCTCTTTTGGAAGACCAAACAAAGTAGTTTCGCTTTCACAACGAAACACAGCGTCACACACGGCGGCCTTGAGTGAGCGGCGGCGGCTAGAGTGGCCAGAGGCAACCACATGTGACGACCCCGGGCTGGACTCCGCTTCGTCCACGGTGAAAGCTGATCCGGCGATCCACAGCGCGAAGTTGATGTATTTCCTCAGCGACCAGCACGGATCAGCTCTAGGCATGACGAAGCGGATATTGTCCTCTTTTGGAAGACCAAACAAAGTAGTTTCGCTTTCACAACGAAACACAGCGTCTTTACGACATGGCGGCAGCAACAATACTACAGCGAGAATAAAAGTTACGCCTTCTTTCTTTGCGTTAACATTTGGGCGGCGTTATACAAATCTTCCCACATCGTGACGTAGACATGTGAGGGCGTGTTAGAACGAGCCATTTTAGGTAGACGTGGTTGACTCTTAACTTTTATAAAGAATATTTCTTTGGATTTGAGACTTTAGTCTTTGCAACTTTACAGATCTTCTTTATGCACCAAGAGCTTGTAACACTTTTGCACTTTTGTATGTGCAACAAAATTGCATCATATGACCTCTTTAAAAACAATCTTCAAAATATAATCTCAAAGAAAAAGTAAAGTTATACATGCTTAAAACTGTGACAGAGTGAAATATATATATGTTTGTATAATTATATTGAAAAATTCATAAATTTGTAAAACATTGAAAGTATTCTATATTTATTCTATTTTAATAATAATAATAATAATAATTCATTACATATATATAGTGCTTTTCTAGGCACTCAAAGCACGTTACATTGTCAGGGGGTATCTCCTCATCCCCCACCAGTGTGCAGCATCCACCTGGATGATGCGACGGCAGCCATAGTGCGCCAGAACGCCCACCACACACCAGCTTATTGGTGGTGAGGAGACTGAGTGATGAAGCCAATTAGCAGATATGGGGATTGTTAGGAGGCCATGATGATCAGAGGCCAATGGGCAAATTTGGCCAGGATGCTGAGGTCACACCTCTACTCTTTTCGAAAGACATTTTTTTAATCAATTTAACCCTACAATTAAAGTCAACGGGGAATCACAATTATTATTCTTTATGTTATCGGTGAGCAAATTCACTAGTCTCATTTGTTGAACATGAAGCACTAGCAGTTTGAGTTAAGCCATCAGAAAGAAAAGAACAGCAGCATGACTCTGTCCAGCAGCTCTTTTAATCTATAAAAGATGACCATGGCTTTTGGGAGCATGTGGGTGACACTGTTAAATCAGAGGATTTGCTTACTTATGACAGGGCTGCCAGAGAATCTGTCGCACTGAATTATTTATCAATTAGATGACCGTTAGCAGGGACAGAGGGAAGAGAGAGGAGGGAAGTCGAGGGAGACAGGGCAAAATAACAGCAGTGTGTGTGTGTTTGTGTGTGTGAGAGAAATATATGTCAGGGTGTGTTGTTGTAGATAAATGTTCATGTCTGCTTGTATGGTGTGTGTGTGTGTGTGTGATTTAGTTCTGTAGGGCTTTTTGGTTGTTGAAGGCGCTTTACTATGGTCTGTCACAGCCTGTCACTGGAAACACATGCTATAGGCCATTGACGCAGGTTCAGTGTACAGAGTTTGTGTGTGCACACGTGAGGAAAAGAGAAAGGCCTTTAGGACAAGACAAGGGCAGCCTTTCTGAACTAACATGTTGACATGCTATACATGCAGACAAACTGACACTGATAAAGCTGGGATGTTACAGTTCAACAATGCTATCTGTTTCACCATATCTACACAGTCTGAGTGAAACAGAAAACTGACGATCAGACCATGAGTCCTTGCACACTACCCTCCAAACCCTGCACACAAGCAATTCACCAATTCAATCAACTTCACAAATAAAGGCTGCCCAAAAGGGAGGAAATAGACAACCTGATAAAAAAAATGATGAATGGGAGAAATGAAATTGTAAACATCTCTTTTACAGTTAAAAGTGCCAATTGGCTTTGTGATAGGTTTTTGATAAGCTTTTGATATATATATATATATATATATATATATATATATATATATATATATATATAATACACACACACACACACACCATAGTAAATCTATCTATCTATATATATATATATATATATATATATATAGTATACACACACACACACACTGCATTGGAAATGCCTGAAAAATAAATTTATTTCAGAATGATCTGAGGTAAAGAATCTAAATTTATGATGCCACTGTCAGATTTTATTTCAATAACACATTTTATGATTAGACATTTACATAATTATATTACATAATAATAAATGGACACAACCATAGGCTGAATCTGGAATAGAGTGCATAAGTCCCTGCCCACTTTTTCACTGTTTTTTCCCCTGGAAGTACCGATTCAGAGGAACCGCATCAACCCCAACTTCAGAATCAAAAATGCTTGCTCAGCGCATCAACAGTAAATGAAACAGTAAATATATTGTTTATTAGCACTTATGTTTGTCTTTGTCTCAATAAACCAAGGTACTACTGGTGCACAGTTATATCTTGGTTTTCCTGTTTTGTTTTGTTTTTTTACCAGGAATTCCACTGTTAAACACTTATTATTGGAACAAATAAAGCAGGGCTGATGGCTTCAACAAATGCATATACCATCGATAAAACAACCTCGTAGCCCATAGTAGGTCTGCCTTTAATGGTTAAAAATAAATTGGTAACACTTTACAATAAGGTTCATTAGTTAACTACATTAGTTAACATGAACTAATAATGAACTGCACTTATACAGCGTTTATTAATCTTTGTTAATGTTAATTTCAACATTTACTAATACATTATTAAAATCTTGTTAACATTAGTTAATGCACTGTGAACTAACATGAACTAACAATGAACATCTGTATTTTTATTAACTAATGTGAGCGTAGATTAGTAAATACAGTAACAAATGTATTGCGCATGGTTAGTTCATGTTAGTTAATATATTAACTAATGTTTAACTAATGAACCTTATTGTAAAGTGTTACCAATAAATTTCCCAATGGAGAAAATTAATGGTATTTTATATTTAATTGTGTATAGAAACATCATCTCCATCCATACAATGCTGGATCTGAAGGGCTCACCCCCTTAAAGTGAGTCTGTTTGTAACGTCAGCAGGGATTTGAAGCTGTGTAGCTTTAAAGGTGTGGTTCATTGCGATTTCACTTTTTTAACGTTAGTGTCTAATGTTATAAACTGTAAGCATAAACAATATCTGCAAAGTTACGAAGCTGAAAGTTCAATGCAAACTGAGATATCGTCTTTTAAAATTTTGGCAGTTTAATACCTACAAAAACGGCTGGTAGGGACTACAACGAGTTACTTCCCGGGTTCGTGACGTAACAAACCCAGATAAACCCTGCCCTCGGGAAAAGGCAGCAAAGGGGGCGAGGCCATGCTGCGCTGTTTTAGAGAAGAGGACGAGAAAACTAGAGGTGCATGTAAAAATCTATTCATATATGAATCGCGATTCTGTCTTCTAACGATACTAATTGATTCACACGTTTCAAAATCAATGTTCTAAAGCAGTGGTTCTCAATACTGTTCCTCGCGTCCCCCTGCTATGCTCATGCTCTGCATCTCTCTTTCTCTCTCTCTGTCTCTCATTCAGCTCAGGTCCAACAATGAACTGTTCCAATTATACGCTTATTTTCACATAGCTATGAGAAGCATTATACATGGATGCACGTCCCGTTTGCTGTACTGTATTAAAGGTATTTAATCAGGATAAAACCGTATATTAAAAGCTAACATAAGCAGTAGCATTTACAAATAACAGCATATCTAAAAGTATGAGACAACAACAAACAAAAAACATAGGCCTACCATTAAAAGCCATGCTTGCACAGGTTCTGCACAATCCTCTTCAATAATATCCTCTGCTTCTCAATCGGGCTCAAACTGATAAGCGATATTAACAACCCCGTTGTTTACAATACAACCAGAGCACATGCCGCTGAGGTGAGGGGCGGGACTCTTAGACGCGCACTAGAGGCGGTTTAGCCAATCACAACACACTGGGCTAGCTAACCAATCAGAGTCCATCATCTATTTCTGAGGGAGGGGCTTCATAAAATAAGGAAATGATCAGCACGTTTCTCAGAGAACGGACAGAGCGGTGTGGAATAAAGGTAAATTATGTTATAAATAATGTCTTTTTTTTTAAATTAAGCATTAACACATGTTAGACTGCACCCCATAAACACAATTAAGCCTAGAAAAAAAACAGTGAACCACCCCTTTAAATGAGAGTGACAACCCTGTCCTAACCAAGGGTTAGTATTCACATATAGGCAAACACAGACAGCAAATTACTCTCATATTTATATTCACAAAACTCATAGCGAGTTGTACTGTCCTTTGGTTATCTTAGCCACAATCCATTAGATGATTACAGTCTTTCAGACTCTTTGCAGTGACACTCCACATAAACAGACACTTGCAAATGTGCCTCGAGAGAAAACAGGGCATTGTTTTTTCCATGAAGCACATGCTAGCTGAAGTCTTGTGTGCTACTCTGTTTCTTTTCCTCCTGCCACTTTTATATTGTGCTAGGAAAGATACGTTTTGTTGATGCTAAAATAAACTAGCTCACTGGTGAGTTTCAAAAGTGCCATATGAGACAAAGAGCAGGGGCTTTTAAACGAATAGTAGGCGGTTCAACTTCTGCACAAGAGAAAAGAAAACAAAAAAATAATCATAATAATATAAATAATTAGAACAATGACATTGACTACATAAAAGCTAATTATTTAATTCTGGAAACAACATGATGCTTTTATAATATCTTTGTTAACATTTTGCACACACAGTATAAATGCATCTTTATACATGAATAATGAAAAATAAATACAAATAAATATACATTTCTATTCAAAGGTTTGGGGTCAGTACGAATTTTTTAATTATGTTTTATTATTATTGGGGAAGTCGTGGCCTAATGGTTAGAGAGTCGGACTCGATCCACGTCACACTTCACATACTGGCGCCACCCATTTTCCCTCCAAAACATACCCCCTCTTCTCTGGCACCTGTGGGTATTTGAAACAAACAAAAAAAGGGTAAAAACAAAAGAGTGACGTGACAACAAAAGATGAGTCAACGGAACCATCTGTCTAGTGAGAGCAAAGTAAGGATAAGGGTGAAGGTAGCCTATCTAGTGCAGCTCAAAATCCTTTAACTTGTCGGGAAGTCGACGGAGACGGCCTGACCGCAGAGGAGCCTGCACCGGAACAGCTGAGAGGGAGGCTAACTCGTGGCACGGGACCTCCACCGAACCTGATGGGGACACAGTCCTACCCTCCGGACATCCGCTGTCATCAGATCCAGGGGGTGAAGCGGGTGTCGCTATCGCCAGGGGAACGTCAGGGTCGCTCGGAGGTGCAACAAGTGGCATGCTGCACCGTCACCACAATGACCTGTGACACTTGGAAAAGAGTCAGCTTTATAACAATATGTTAAGCGAACCCTATAAGAAGTACGCCGCAACTGGGAACCCATAAACATATCTGCTTCGAGCTCGTGACTTGTTGCGGTCGCTATACAAATACACAAGGTCGCCAGGGCAAATATCAAGGCTAGGTGTACCCCGACTCAGTGGAGCTTTAGCTTTAACACTGTGGGGGTGGTTAGCCAGGCGTTGTGCATGCTGCAACGCAATCAGTTCCCGGTCATGCACCAGTAACTGTTCGAGAGAGAACTGATCACGCTGCAGCAGCATCTCACAGGCTGACATGCCACGTGACAGAATACGGCTATTTAACCGAGCAACAGCTACAGACAATAGTAAGGGGGTGACGACCCCACAGTGTGGTTCTAGTCGCAAAATCTCGCCCTGTAGCTCCTGGATGGCCTTTTCGGCCACTGGATTTTTGTTGATATTTTTAGCATCGCCAACTTCAATGGCCAGCCTGTATTGAGCAAGCACTGTGTACTTGGCCAGTGCTGAAAAACCTGGTGCTGGGTCAGTTCTAACTATAGCAAAGGGGCCATCAAGCAGACGAAGGCTAATACACAAGTGTACAATACCATGCCGCAATGTTTCCTTCCGCTCGTCATCAATTAACAAAGCAGCTGTAAAGGATGTCACACACTCACGAACGACTAAGATGAGCTGGCGCTCACGTTTAAGCATGTCAGCTGCAAAAGTAGACCCGACCATCTCAGGTGGATCACAGCTGGGTTTTGCTCCACTGCGAACACAGGGGACTTAGCCAGTGCAGCACATTGGTGACATCCCTTAATGGTAAGTTGGATGGCTGAATCCAAGTCCAGCGCATAGAAGTACCGGCCAACGGTAAGTCTCAACTGGTGAGCCGAGGGGTGGTCTAACCTAATGTGTAATGACATAAGCAACCCATGCAGTACTGACCTTGGAACAACGATGCATTCAGTAGTGTTTGACAGTGGTGTGTCACGCCGCAAAACTAACAGCCCATCCCTTGCTAAGGTAACGGTAGTCAAATATCTTTGACATTGGTAACTCTCTTGGAAGGGCGTGTACCCTGCCGAAGATGTGTGTGTACCCTGCGGAGGTCTGGACACTCAGCCTGAATAGGGACCCATGTGGCCCTATTGGCAAAGGGCACCTTTTGAGTTCCCTGCAAGATGTCAGCAACATCAGTACAGCACACGACGGAGACCATGGATTCACGGACGAAGCTACACACCTGACATGCCGGACTGTCACATTGTGCAGCATGGCGACTAGCATAATCTGAGGGGAGAATAGCAGCCCCAGCAACATGATGAACAGAGACCTGTAAGCGGCTTGTACGCCTGTACACATGGTTTACTGTCAGTGAGCAAACACGCCTTCTGTGATGACTGAATAATATATGGAACAAAATGCTTCAGGGCAGCAGCAATAGGTAGGGCCTCAATCTCACACGGAAGCCAATTGATCTGATTTTTGCGAAGCTTAGCGCTAAAGTGTCCGGTGATCAACAACTTTTCCCCCCCCTCATAACATACATTGTCGCGCCTAGCCCTAGATCCCTAAGAGCACCGTCCGTCAGTCAGTCGCAGGAGGGGTGCACGAGGCCAATGTTGAAATGCGGTGCGAACTGGCACGAATAGTACCCTGATTCCAGACCCACCCCAAAATGTTGGTCTGGACTGGGGCAACGATTGTCTTACTGGGAGATATGCACAGATTGCATGCCTGGAGGGCCACCAAGACCTTTTTCCACACAGCAAGAAGATCCTCAAGGGTATCGGCACCACAGTACAGGTCATCAGCGACCATGGCCACCTGTCCCTGTTGAAGGAGGTCGCCGAGCACGCGACAGGTTAACTCCTCTAATGCGGTTTCTGAGCCAGGCATGCCCATGGCACATCTGGCATACATACGGACTCCTTTAAATGGCGTGACCACCCCGCAGTACTTCATAGAAGATTTGGAAAGGGGAATTTGGTAGAACGCCATGGTGAGGTCTGTCGCAATGATATATCTCCACTGAACTATCAGACGCAGTGCGGCATCGACATTTGGCATCAGTGACGGTTGGGGTTTGCTATAACGGCCCACATCGGCGAATGCTGTAACAAGACAAAACCCCCCGTTAGGCTTTTTGACAAGAAACAATGGGTTGACATATTCCACATCGACATCAATGTCCTCGGGCTTTCAAAAAACAGCAAGTGACTCCAGCGCATCAAACTGAGCCTGCAGTTTCTGCAGCTGGCCTCTGGAGTACTGGCGGTTGGACAGGCCCCATGTTTACCCTTGCTTGGAAGGGGCCATCAGCGCCATTATAACCCCTAAACTGTGGACTGAAGACCTCATCAAATTCCCTATGGACCTCCCGAAATGTATCTCTAATGTCCACTGTCATAATGCCATTGGGGTCTAATGAGATAAGGTCAGAGAATAGTGTTGTACTGTGTATACTGGGCTTGCGAGTGACAGCTTGAGGAACTTCCACCTGGGCTTGTTCAGATTGGGGCTCTGTTATGTAGGTCATGCGATCATGGCATACATGATCATGTTTTCTAATGCCCTGCGGTGCGTCAGTCAGATTGGGAATTCTGATTTTTACGGATACCCCTACAAACAACAATGGAGCAAGCCAGTGTGTCCAGTCCTCGTGAAGCTCGACAGCGAGCTCCTTGTTAACCTTCGCAAGTACTGCTGGAAGTTCAAGTTCAAAGTTCCCAGGCCACACAGTATGTGATGAGGTAGCACGAAGCACATGAGCTCGCTGAATAGCATGTCTGTCTTCATATGTCCGATTGGCGCCATACTCATCTGTGTCTGATGCCACACAGACCTGATGTCTAGCGGGGCGGATAGAAATGTCATTACATTCCATAAAGGGGATGTCAGCGAGAATGTCGGAATCCAAATTTTCTACCACAAGTCCATCAAAAAAGAGCATGTGCCTGCCTAATTGAAAATGTGTGCGTGTTTCTCCAACCACCTTCAACGGCGAGGAGCCATCTGCCTGACGTTCTGACTGCATACTGCTGGAGACTTTAAGGCCCAGTTTGGTGGAACATGCTGCCCTTATCATGTTTTCAGTTGCACCACTGTCGATGGTCAGCCTAACAGGGACGTGACCATGAAAAGCTTCGAGGCAGGGTGACTGCATGATGTGAACACACTGTACCGCCTTAGGATTGCAGGATATGTCCTTGCTGTCATCCTCGGACTCGCCGTCGGAGTGAGATGGAGAGCCAGCAACTTGCCATGCCTGGAGGGGGCAGGAAAGGGCACTTACTGAGGAAGTGATTGTCCGTTCTGCGAGCCTCCTTACAGAGTGGGCAGGACTTCCTGGATCGACCCAATGAAGCAAGCTTCTGTCTTGGAGGGTTAGAAACGGCTGAGCTCATAGCTCTGGCATGATGACTGTAGCTCATCCAGTAATGAACACAGGGCCTGAGATATCTCTGGTTTGATGGATGCCAGAGTGCGTGACCGTAACTCTGTGCCATACCTCTACTTTACAAGCTTTGGCAAATCGCTGTGCATAAGACGAAGCCAAGTTAGAATAATTACGTTTTCGATCGTGGGGGAGAGCTCCTCATCCTCTAGAATGGCTTCACCTCTGTGAGTAATGCCATAGTCTCTGCGTAGTAAATTGTCCTCAACAAAAGCCATTAATCTCTGGTACAAATCCTTCATTAGACTCAAGTTTAATAGCAGCAAAGTCAATGAAATGTGCACCAGTTCATTGGAATCCATAATGTAGTCTGATAGTCTGCCATATGTGATCAATGCATGTGGAGTTTTTAACAATAGTATTTTGGGAAAGAACAGGGCAGTAGTTAGCGATCTGCCCCAGCATAAGCTCGAGCGTGCTGACCTTCTGTTGGCACGTGCGCCGTTGCGCCGCGGGAACATCGTCGTCGTCATTGGCAAAACCTCTGAATGGTGAAGCCCTCGTCTTCTTTTCCCAGCGCGCGCCGTCAACTAGAAATGGAGCGAACTCAGTGTCCAATGACAATGTGTAAACAAGGTTTTGATGCCAGTTCTCGAATGAATTCACGGTCTCAACTTTCATTAGGCACCACTGCTTCGGTTCTCTGTGTGTATTCACCATGGCTAATGTTTCGAGTATCATCAGTGGAGATAATCCACAACGACCTCTGTGAGTAATGCCATAGTCTCTGCGTAGTAAATTGTCCTCAACAAAAGCCATTAATCTCTGGTACAAATCCTTCATTAGACTCAAGTTTAATAGCAGCAAAGTCAATGAAATGTGCACCAGTTCATTGGAATCCATAATGTAGTCTGATAGTCTGCCATATGTGATCAATGCATGTGGAGTTTTTAACAATAGTATTTTGGGAAAGAACAGGGCAGTAGTTAGCGATCTGCCCCAGCATAAGCTCGAGCGTGCTGACCTTCTGTTGGCACGTGCGCCGTTGCGCCGCGGGAACATCGTCGTCGTCATTGGCAAAACCTCTGAATGGTGAAGCCCTCGTCTTCTTTTCCCAGCGCGCGCCGTCAACTAGAAATGGAGCGAACTCAGTGTCCAATGACAATGTGTAAACAAGGTTTTGATGCCAGTTCTCGAATGAATTCACGGTCTCAACTTTCATTAGGCACCACTGCTTCGGTTCTCTGTGTGTATTCACCATGGCTAATGTTTCGAGTATCATCAGTGGAGATAATCCACAACGCATCTCGCTTTCGTGCGATTACAGCATGAGTGGATCTCACGTGAGCTCACCGGAACATTTGGGGAGTGAATACGATGACGCTGCCACCACACCAGTGAGTAGGTGAGGTACATTGAATCGCTGACACGAGAGAATAGTTTAGTCAAGCCTTTAATGGCGATGGCCAACACAGCTATAACAAGAAGCACACGCGCCAGCTCCGCCCAGGCCAACGGAATCACGGACAACGTCAGGAGTCAAGTCACGAGCCACGTCACACTTCACATACTGGCGGAGGCTTAACCTCGCCTCCGCCAGGGTCACTTCCAACTTTTTCCCTGGCATCCTCTTATCTTTCGGCTGTGCCTACAATTCCTACAATCGGAAAGTGGATCATATTTAGTCCGAGGCAAACGCTGATTAATTTCCGACGCACCGTCCTCGCGATGGGTAAACAAAGCGGATCTGTACGATCTAAGTTATTCGACTCCCAGCAATCAGCCAACCTCACTCCTAAATCCACTCCAGCAGAGCGGCCAATATTTCGAGCAAAGTTCGCAAGGCCCCGAATTCGCCTCGCTCGACACCACCATCGCCCCGCACAAGACCCGGCTCTGCTTAAAGGGTCATATGATGTTGCTAAAAAGAACATTATTTGGTTTATGCAGTTTAAGGTTAAAAAAACATAATTTTCCACATACTGTACATTATTGTTTCTCCTCTATGCCCCGCCTTTCTGAAACGCGTAAATTTTTACATAGCTCATAGGTCTGAAAAGCGAGGTGTGCTCTGATTGGCCAGCTATCCAGTGCATTGTGATTGGCTGAATACCTCAAGCGTGTGACGGAAATGTTACGCCCCATAGCATATTGTGATGCCGTGTCCTGGCTGGAGCGATGAGACAAAAACATTAAAACCCATTATAAACGAGACTTATTTGTTGCATCCAGTGGGGACATAATTACGGATTATAATGATTTATACTGTCTTTTTATGCGTTGCGTTGCATCACACCATGTAAACATAAAACCATGTCTAAATTTGTGATCGGAGAAATGACAAAAAACAAGCGCCACTCTACACTGCTCAAAACTCGCGTTTGAATCATCAGTGGCAAATCCTTTAAATAGGAAAAACGTACTTACAGTCTGTGAGTCAGAACAGCTGGCATTGTAGTCTACTCTCCCAGGAAACAGTCTTCCATGAAATGCGCTGCACACATCTGAATATTTGGGTTGAACTGTTCTGGAACAGTGTTGTAAATACAACTTAACCACTGATTTCTAGTTGTGTCCTCTTTTGGAAGACCAAACAAAGTAGTTTTGCTTTCACAATGAAATACAGTGGGCTTGAATGAGCGGAGGCTGGCGGCTAGAGTGAGTGGCGGCAGGCGGGCTTGAGAACGGCGTGGCCGGCGGGCTTGCGGCAACCATAAATGATGACCCCAGGCTGGACTCTGCTTCGTCCACGGTGAAAGCCGGTCCGGCGATCCACAGCGCGAAGTTGATGTATTTCCTCAGCGACCAGCACGGATCAGCTCTAGGCATGTCAAAGCGGATATCGTCCTCTTTTGGAAGGCCAAACAAAGTAGTTTCGCTTTCACAATGAAACACATGGCAACAACAATACTACAGCGAGAATGAAAGTTACGCCTTCTTTCTTTGCATGAACATTTGGGCGGTGTTATGCAAATCTTCCCACATTGTGACGTAGACATGTGGGGCCGTGTTAGAATGAGCGTGGTTGACTCTGAACTTTTATAAAGAATATCTCTTTGGATTTGTGACTTTAGTCTTTGCAACTTTACAGATCTTCTTTATGCACCAAGAGCTTGTAACACTCCAAAGAGAAAGGAAAACTTTAAATCACATCATATGACCCCTTT
>NW_015505991.1:234477-258307 GCF_001515645.1 Sinocyclocheilus grahami
GACTTTAGTCTTTGCAACTTTACAGATCTTCTTTATGCACCAAGAGCTTGTAACACTCCAAAGAGAAAGGAAAACTTTAAATCACATCATATGACCCCTTTAAGCTAGGTATGGCTGACGCGAAACTGACGTTTTGACACAGTGTCGAGATCTCGAAGCGCAGATGTTTCGAAACACTGTTCCGAAGTGTGATTCGAAACACCCATGTCACGTGACTAAGGCGAATCAAAGCAATGGGGCATTTCACAAGTGTTTCGAGACCCGAATCTGCTTTTGATCGACAAGGTTGGGAACAAACCACACAATCGCACATCTGTCTTAACCTAACTCCCGCAAAGTATAAAACAGTTAATTTTATAGAGTTTATAGAGTTAATGCAGCAGAAAAATTTATATATTTAAATAAAAATCTTTATATGTAAAAAATGCCAGGCATTGTGGCTTGATGTCATTTATTGATGTTAATTTTTTCATGACCAAAATAACATTCACAAAGAGTTCATTCAGTTGTCAGAGAGATGTTACAATACATTACAAGAACAGAACAATAAAAACACAACTTTCAAATATTTATTATAATTATATACATGCTTCACCCGGGATTCGAACATAACGTGACAGGTTCTGACAACATTCCAATCATGCACACTAACCACTCCCCCAACCCAATGTTGTTTCAGAGCAATACTTGAAAATGTCACTGTAGAGACGGGTGTCGAATTGTTTCGAAGCCTCGGCACATTTGCTTCGACTGTTTCAGTGTTTCATGAAGCCTCGCTTAAGCGCTGGGTCGCAGCGGCAGGCCTTCAACGAGCCTGGGCCGTGCCCCAGATCTCACCGCAGCAAAGCTTCACTCGCTTCCCGCTTCGGCTCAACCTTTCACCGTGGCTCTTCCGACGGCAGCGTCATATGCAGCCGGCCTCCAGCTCTTGTAGCAGACGCTAGCGCGAGGCCGCCTCCGCTAGCGACACTGGCCGTGTTGCAAATACATTTTTAGGTAAAGTTGCTAAAAAGCAGGTCGTTTTGCTACTAAAAGTTGTTAAACAACGTTGTGACAAAAGGATGTTGATGTCATTTAGTAACCATGACGCAAACTGCATAGAATACACAAAGAAATTACTTTTCTGAATTAATTTTCGCTAGCATTTTTACCTGTATTTTATATTACACATTTACACAAGATAGATTTTCGAGAAAATAAGTTCAAATATGTACCTAAATGATTAACGTTTATAGGCACAAACTAACAACTAAGGTTTATCATAAAATAAACTATTATTATTGAACAAGTGCAACTAGCAACCTAATTCACGTGATGCGAGTATTGCTAGGCACCTCTCTCCAAGTCTCTAGCCGACATGCTGCTTGGCTAGCTTTTCAATACTTTCTTCTTTGGGTAGTTAAGAGGAAATGCATGTCTTTTTAACATTTAATAACTATTTAAAGATACTAAATGTTGCCAAATACATTTTTAAATAGGTAAATTCGTTACTATGTGCTTTGGAAAACCAGTTGTTAGGGTAGTCTGAGAAATTGCTAAATCTAACAACAAATTGCTAAATCAGCAACACTGCAGGCTACTCTGCCATTTCAGCATTTCCCTTCAAATGTCACAAACAACTCCCCTTTCCCACTGCCTACAGCTAAAGCCGCTGAAGCAAACGTGAGGCTGCCTCCTCTTGCAACACAAGCCCTTACATCTCAGTCTTTCCTGCCTGCTACTTTTAACCTTTTCATTTTCAGAGACCTCCAGCTCCCACAGCAAACGCTAGCGTGAGGCTGCCTCCGCTAGCAGTGCAGGCTACACAGGTTCTTCAGGACTACCTTCCCGTGGCATACAGCTACAGCAGGTGAAGCAAGCGCGAGGCTGTCTCCGCTTGCAACACAGGCCCACACATCTCTGTCTTTTTCCTCCCACTACTAATAACCCCTTTTTCCTCTTCAGTGGCCTCCAGCTCCCATAGCAGACACTAGCGTGAGGCTGCTTCCGCTCGCAACACAGACCAACACATCTCTTTCTTTTCCTGATTTTTGCTCTTACGCTTCTCTCAGTTTCCCACCTCAAGCCCCAGAGGCTGATATTAAGCGTGAGGCTGCCTACCCTGACAATTGCGGCCCCTGCTCCTCTCCCTCACAGCTTTCTACTTCATTTAAAAATCACAATATTCTCATCCCACCAAATGCTGTTACCTCAGGGCCACCTCCAGTGGCTCACAACATTCGAGCTCAGACCCTGGCAGGTGCGGACATAGACCCCTCATCTAAGGCTGTCACTAACGATTAATTGGGTAACAGAGTTATCGGTTGATTATTCTGATGATTAATCAGATAATTACAATTTATATTTATGGTAGAAAAACAGGCCTAATTAAACAATAGCCTTTAAAAATGACCTAAAATACATACATAATAGCAATGAGGCCATAATAATTGGTTCAAATAAAGTATCAAAAGCAAGTAACAATATGGTTATGTTGAACAAAACTTAACATAATGTATTATAAACAATATAATGTACACACACATTATATCAAAAGCCTACAAAGGGCACCAATGGCCCGACGATCGTTTCTACATGTCACTGTGCAATCTAATCCTCATATGGCTAAACATTTAATTCATATGTCCACTTAATCTTGAATATTTGGCCATTTCTTTACGACAGAAATGTTACAGCAATCGTGAATCCTTGAATGTGGACATTGAAAGCCATTTTTCTGAGTTTTTCATTACGTTCAGCCATTTCACTGAATAATCTGTTCAGCTTTCCCCCATAGGCGGCGTGAATTAAATGAGGGTTCATGATCAGCCCTTTTGATGCCCTGCCTTCTCAGTTTCGCATTAGCCCATTGGAGTTGCTACTAGGAAACTTCTGGGGTAAGAAATGCCTTCTAATCGATCTGTCAGCTCCATATAACTCCCTGTTTTCAGGCATAAACACCTTGATTCCTCTTGACGAATTCCCTCTCAATAGTAGAACATTGATCATGCAATCAATATAATAAAATCACGGGTCTTAGCACTTGGCTGGCAAAAGTCGACATCACCTCAGCTTTCAAAGCTATGCCTATCCATCCAGATTCACTGCACTTATTTGGGGTACGTTGGCACAGGAAATTCTATTTTGTTGTGCACTTAACTTTTGGATGCAAAGCAGCACCAAGATTTTCTGACATGTTATCAGAAGCATCTTATTGGATTCATCAAACAATTACGCAAAGTAATCCTCATAGCATCTATCCTTTTAGACAACTCAAATTGTTCTGAGCATTGAATTCCCTGTCAGATGCTGCAAGAGTGCTCCCGGTGGAGCAAATATGTTTCTCTGTCGACTACCGGCAAGGCTCACCCATCTGATGCCATGAATATTGAATTCCCTTCAGATGCTGCGAGAGCCTCCCGGTCGAGCAAACCTTGCCTTTCTGTCAGACTACCAGCGAAGCTTACCTGTCCGATGCCGTGAGTATTGAACTACCATCAGATGCTGCAAGAGCCTTCCTGGTCGAGTGAATATGTTTTCTTTCAACTACTGGTGATGCTTACCCGTCCATGCTGTGAGTATTGAACTCCCGTCGAACGCTGCAAGAGCCCTTCCAGTCAAGCAAATCTTGGCCTTTCCGTCCGACTACCGGCGAAGCTTACCCATTCGTGCCGTGAGTATTGAACTCTCGTCGTCGAACACGGTGTAGGAAGCTTTTTCCTCATTGAAGCAGAGACCAGGAGACGTTGGGATATCTTTCATACAGAAGTTACTCTTTATTGAGGACTCGCTGAGCGTCACTGCAGTCATCCAAGTCTGACTATAGCTCAGCAGAGTAGAGTTTATACCTTTCAAGGGGGAGGGATACATAGAGGTGGAGACAATCTAAACAAAGCATGCAAATGCAGTACAGGAATCAGCCCGTTACCGGAATTTCCCCAGCCCTGATCTCATCACCATAACAGTGTCATTCAAATGCATAGGTGCTAATCCAATCAGCTTAACAGTATCGCCCATACCTTCACATTATCATAGAGACAAAGACACAGCTGTGCCTTGAGCTTAGCATTCACCTTTAACTTGGGACCCTGCCCAATGGTCAGGAAGTGCATAAAGACAAAAGGTTAATGTCTCAGACACCTGGGCTGCCTGACTTCTTAGTCAGATCTTCTTAGAATGTCATCATCTTTTCCTCAAAATGTAAAACACAATGTACATAATTTTTTCAGTTTATATACTATTACATTGGAACCTAGATATAACATTTTATAAATTTGTAATCCAACAACTGCAAGAGCCTTCCGGTCAAGCAAATCTTGGCCTTTCAGTCCGACCACTGGTGAAGTTTAGCCGTTCAACGCCACAAGTATTGAACTCCCATTAGATGCTGCGAGAGCCTTCCCAGTTAAGTGAATGTGTTCTTTCAACTACTGGTGATGCTTACCCGTCCATGCTGTGAGTATTAAACTACCGTTGGATGCTGCGAGAGCCTCCTGCTCGCACAACCCCGCCTTTTCTGTCTGTCTACTGGCGAGACTTACCCGTCTGATGCTGTGAGTATTGTTCTCCCATCGGATGCCGTAAGACCTCTCCCAGTCGGGTTTTCCTTTTCTCTCTCCCCCCCCCCCCCCGGTGAGACTTACCCGTCTGATGCAGTGAGTCTTGATCTCCCGTCAGATGTCGGCGAGAGTTCTCCCTCGGTTGGGCTTCTATACTTGCCGCCGCAACCAATGCGGTGTGTCTTAATCTCCCGTCGGATGTCGTGAGAGTTCTACTTGCCGGACGGCCCAAAGCCTTTTAACCTTGCCAAACCAAAAGGACCCACAAGTCTGTCGTCCTGAGTCTTGATCTCCAGTCGGAGGCTTCATGGGCCCTCTCGGTCAGCCATTTATCCTTAGTCTGGCGGCTGTCCTTTGCTCAATTGCTTTTTGGGGGGTACTCTAGGTTCGGGCCATTCCCGAGCTCGGAGCCCTTCCCCGGACAGCACGCCAAATATGCATTACCATACTTCAGCTAATTATATGTAAGTGTGAACTCGTGAAATGTTTTTAAACCATAAAAATAGTTATATTGTGAAATACAATCACTATTTAAAGTAACTGTTTTCTATTTTAATATATTTCAAAATTTAATTTATTCCTGTGATGACTAAGCTGAATAAACAAATTAATTTAATTCAAAATAAGAAAACCGTTCTGACCCCAAACGTTTGAATGGTAGTATATATATATATTTGGAGTATATCATAGAGTACGATATATATTCAACTTAGACTGAAAGAGAGGAAAATAAAGTGTCATTGAGGAAGGAGAGGTTTAGAGAAGAAACGGTGGATAGAGAGCGAGAGAGTAGATAATAAATGGAGAGGAAGGCAAGTGGCACATTAGGGAGGGAGATCCTGTGGTGCAGCTTCAAACAAAAAGGCCCACTATGAGGGAAATCACTGATTACCAGTCTGGTGGTTGGGCCTCATTAAATCCTTTCTCTCTGTCATTCCCTCTTCCTTTCTGAACCTCACACACTTCTCACCTCTTCTTCAGCCTCCCAGCCATATGTCCACACAGCAGTGCCCCCAGGTGCAAAGAGCAAGCACAGGATAGATCAGAACCAGAAAAAGCCATGTCTCCTGCAAACTCAGTCCTGCAGAGGCACACAAAAAGAAGCAGCAGAACTAGAGAGAGAACAAAAAGAGTGATTAGACAACATTTAATATATCAGGACATCTTGTGTGCACCACTTAAAGTGCAATTGCAAATGCTGGAAATGACAAGTAAAACCGTTTAGTTAATATCGCTTATCTCTACATCATTACACAGACTATGAGAGGAGAAATTAGAGGAAGTGAGGTTGATGTGTGTGGTTTGCTGTTGGATGCTTGAAATCTTTGATCTGGCCTGATACTATAATCAATGAGTAGGATGTGTTTCTGAGGATACCATCAGAACCACTTGAAACCAGTCGTCCGTGTCTCCTGTCAACCCCTCCTGAGCTGTTGTGGGTCACTTTGACCCAATAGTTCACCCAAAAAATTAAATTTTCCTGAAAATGTACTCATCCTCAGCACATCCAAGATATAGATGATTTTGTTGCTTCATTTGAACAGATTTGGAGAAATTTAGCATTACGTCACTTGCTCACCAGTGAATCCTGAAGTGAATGGGTGCCGTCAGAATGAGAGTCCAAACAGCTGATAAAAATATCACAATAATCCACATGACTCTGATGCATCAATTAACATCTTGTGAAGTGAAAAGCTGCCTGTTTGTACGAAGAAAATCCATTAAGGCATTTAAACGAAGGTAAAATGCTGCTATGGGTTAGCTTGACCCAGTTCATATAAATAATTCCTCTGCAAAACACACTCTCACAACAGGTGTATAAAATATTACTGATCCCACAGAGTATCATCTGAAACTGCTGAAAGGGAGATATTCCTGTTCTTTCTTCAGGAATCACACTAGTATGGAGTCTCAAAGCATTGTTAAAAGTATAGTAAATATATCTTTATGGGCTGTTTGACTGCCAAACATTACCTTGAGTATAATAAAGTCCTGAGCTAGGATATAGTCAAATGTATTATTTTTGTTCATCACAACAAATAAAATAAATATGCACACACAAACAAATTTAAATATAGGCCTACATAACATAACTGTCAGAGAGTCATCAGGCAGATCCTTCAGCTCCACCCACTCATTTACAATCACCAGAATTCTGATGCACTTCACCTGCAGCACCAATCAGTCACAGTATAAAGCCACCTTCCCATCACCACCTCAGTGTTTGGTCTTGTTGTTCACTAGTGTGCTTCAGCTGTCCTGTCTACTTATACCTGCGCTACCAACCTGTTTGTCTAGTCCAGTCCATTCCATTCCATTCCAGTCGTCTACCATCATCTTCTGTCTTCCTCCAAGCACGCTGACTCAGCCTCACCCTGCAAAGAAACCTCAGTGACTGTTCAGTCCTAGCTCAAGATTATCTGCTTATTAACTCACCTTTGATCATCGCTTGTTCCTCTCCTGAAGCCTGTAAATAAACTCTGTTAGATGGTCATTTACTGGTCATTTGTTGTCTCCTTCTGTTTGCAATAACATAACATATAACATAAAATAAAATAACATAGACTGTTTTGTTATTGTAATATTTCACAATTTTGCTGTTTTTTAATTAAACACTACATTTTGATCCAGCCTTGGTGAGCTCAAGGAACTCAAACATTAAAAAAGTCTTACCCCAAACTTTTAAACTGTAGTGTATATAAATACATAGGCTGGACTTTAATGTACTTCCCCCACACACCATGATAAAATACACTTTCTGATGTTCTGTAATTAAACAAATAGAGTAATATAGGAAGTATGGAAACATGATATACCACATCTGCAAGCGCATGAAAAGAGAAAGAAACTTCCCAGAGAGAGAAAAACATATCTAGACTAAGAGTGGTTTAACAAAGAAAATTAGGAAACAAAAGCAAAAAAAAAAAGGAAATGAAAGGATACAAGTAACTTCCCAATGTAATACAACACAGACTCCCCAACGCAAATACTAGAACATAATACATGGAACTCACTAGATGATAGTGTGATTTACTGTGGTAATTTGGAGAATTACTTGTGTATATATATATAACAAATAATGTTGTGTTAATGCACTAAGTCATTTTGGACAAAAAGTATCTGCCAAATGTATTAAAATGCAAAAGTCTTGGTGAAATTTGACATGCCATTCAATATGGGACAGTTCTTGGAATCGAGAAAAAACAACAACAACTCAAGCCTCAGGGACTGTGGAAACATTTTTGACTATATGTTTTTCTAGAGAAGGAGGTAATGAAATGTGAAGCTGAAAAATGTAGTTTTGTGGTCTCTAAACATGTAATCCTGCTTTGTCTTCTTGTGAGGCTAACAGGGACAAAACGTAATATGTTTTCAAATCTCAGCTCTCACAAATCCGTTATAATTAAGCATATGGTTTATGCCAAAGGCCACTTTATACTTTTCTAAAGGCCAACAAAGATTTTTGGATTTTACAATATTAATGTTTTTACTGTATTTTTGACCAAATAAATACAGCCTATTGAAGAGTTTTCTTTCTTTCTTTTTTGAAACTCTGTATGTTACATTGTATACTTACATGTGCAATTGTCATCTAAATATGTATACATGCTGCCTGAGGCTGATCTACAATCACACAATCTATGTCTGTTAGTCCAATTAAGCATTCATATGACATTTTAAAAAGACAAATTATTATTTTTTTAGTCTGACAAATGTTTTTGAAGTGCATTTAAATATACTTTATCCCTCTCTGTGTGTTTGCAATAAAACTGCAATAAATGCAAATACATAAGCCAACACGATTAGACAGCAAGCAAATAATATTTTACTATGTAAATGAATTTACAAACATTTAGAAGAGTTGTACAAATGTGTATTCCTAATTCTTATTGTGCATTATATGATGAGCTATGATGGTTCCACTTTCAAAGCTCTAAACTGGAAAGATACATATTGCTAGACAGATAACATCTCTGAGGAATGAGGGTCTTCGTGATGCTGAGGGTTTCTCCACGCTCTGAGATCTGTCATAGTCTAGCTGGAGTTTGCTTTGGAGGAATTACAGGGTATGGCTTCTCAAGAGCCGTTGTTTACAGAAACACGCAGATAAAATGAACATGGGGTTCTGGTGGCCAGTTATGGGTGTGTTACATGTTTGGTCTCAGTGTGCGCTGGAGCTTATGAATGTGTGTTTGTGTGAATAGAGTAACAAGACACACTAGAGCAGAGTTCCAAAGAGGGGGAGATAAGAGGAAGCACGTGGGGCCAGACAGGGAACTGGCTGAGGAGAGGCTCCTTATGTATATCAGAGAGAGACAGAGCATATAAGAGAGCACTGACATTTATTAATCGGGATGTGAGAGAGTTATAAAGAAAAAAACTGGGTTATTGCAAATGAAACTTCTGTATGTTCCCTTCAGTGTATACACAAGTGTAATAACGTGTTGAAATCTTGTTTAACTTGTAACTTGTAGGAATAAATTACATTTTAAAATATATTACAATAGGAAAGTTATTTTAAATAATAATAATATTTCACAATATTACAGTGTAACGTTTATTATTATTTATTAGCTCTAAAAAGGGGAATATTTATGACGAATCATAAATGGTTATGATTCATAATAAATATTTAGATTATATCTTCGAATTAACTGTAGCAGAATCAATATTACAATTATTTGATCTGTCTTTTCTGTATTTTTGATCAACTCAATTATTGGTGAGCATAAGAGCATAAGAGACTTCAAATTCAAAAACATTTAAAAAATCTTTTAAATTTAAAGTTCTGAACAGCATGTAAAGTTACATATAATTTATGCACAAAAATCTGCTAAATCCTTACCAATTTGAAAGAATGTACACAAGTCTTTAAAAAGAGAAATGGAAATGTATGCTAATTAAACACATAAACAGAGGTAAACTTATAAGAGTTACTGTAAAGGACTCTTAGGAGGCTCCTGTCCTGATGAAATTAATCAGGACAGGAACAGGAAACTAACCAAATAAGGGTATAGGAAGGCACATTGGGAGCAAGACACACACAAAACATGGAACAGAGTCTGACATCATGCCCCCCTCCGGAAGGCGTGTCCTCACGCCATATACCATCCAATGGGGAGGGGGGGTGGGCACTCTGGAGGTCCCTCAGGACAGACACGGGACAGTGGGCCTCCAGAGCGGTACCCGACTCGGGAGGCCATGGCGGAGCAGGGGACTCGGGAGGCCATGGCGGATCAGGGGACTCGGGAGGCCATGGCGGATCAGGGGACTCGGGAGGCCATGGCCGAGCAGGGGACTCGGGATGCCATGGTGGAGCAGGTAGTTTAGGAGGCCATGGCGGAGCTGCCTCCGAGGCCGCGGCCCCAGCCCCTGCCTCGGCCTCGGAGGCCCCCCCCCAAAAAAAATACTTGGAGAAATGTAGGGGGTTGTATTCGGGGCCTGGAGCCCTCCCTGGGCTGAACGGGGAATCAGGAGCCCTCCCTGGGCTGAACGGGGGATCAGGAGCCCTCCCTGGGCTGAACCGGGGAACAGGAGCCCTCCCTGGGCTACACTCGGGAACAGGAGCCCTTCCTGGGCTGGACTGGGGATCAGGAGCCCTTCCTGGGCTACACTCGGGGACAGGAGCCCTTCCTGGGCTGAACTGGGGAACCGGAGCCCTCCCTGGGCTACACTCGGGAACAGGAGCCCTTCCTGGGCTGAACTGGGGATCAGGAGCCCTTCCTGGGCTACACTCGGGGGCAGGAGCCCTCCCTGGGCTACACTCTGGAACAGGAGCCCTTCCTGGGCTATACTCGGGAATCAGGAGCCCTTCGTGGGCTATACTGGGGAACAGGGTAGCGCTTCCGTGGTGCTGGCACTGGAGGGCGCTCTGGAGGAGCAGGCACAGCAAAGCGCCTTTGAGGAGCTGGGACTGGAGTGAGGTTTGGGGCTGGAGCCGACACTGGAGCGAGCTCTGGGGCTGGAGCCGGCGTTGGAGTGAGCTCTGGGGAAACCAGGAAACAAAAACTGTAAAAAAGGCGGGGAAAAACAAACTCGAGGAAAAAGTCGCCGCTCACTTTCGGTTTTGGTCCGCTGTTCTGTCACAATACACGACAGAGGAACGAGGAGACACTGGAGAATACTTTAACAAGACTTTATTTCCATGAACCAAGGGAGACGAACTCAGGAAGACGTTTAACAGTGGACCGAGAACTCAGGACTGGGAACACTTTAAATACACACAGGAGGAGGGGATGACGAGACACACCTGGGAGCAATGAAACATCAAGGGAAACACCTGGGACAAATGAACTTAATCAAGACAGGAACAGAAAACTAACCAAATAAGGGCATAGGAAGGCACATAGGGAGCAAGACACACACAAAACATGGAACAGAGTCTGACACTAATTATGTCCCATCGTGCAGACAAGCTTAATAATAACAGTACAGCTGTTGTACCTCTATTAGATCTATATTGTGCCTGCCAACCTCTGACCCTGAGTGAAGAGCTGAGAAAGGGGGCCTGGGTGTCTGTAACCACAGGTGTGTTACATAAACACACCATAAACTAGCCTGTCTGTCACAGGTGTGCATGAAGACCTCATCACAAACACCGTGGAGCCTTACTCTGTCCTTAAAGGTGACATATCATGAAAATCTGACTTTTACAGGTTTTAACTGCTATAATCAGGTCACTGGTGCATCTACCAACCAAGAAAACGTGAAATAAATTAACCCAGTAACTTTGTTTTGGTAAGCCTTTTTCTGCAAGCATCTGAAAAAACGAGCGCGTCTGATTTCGCCCCCCCAGTGACGTTGCAAAGCGATCTCATTATAATATTACCGCCCCTTAATCTGTAAGTTTCCACCCACGGTGCTGTGATTTTGATTTCGCAAGTGACAACAGTGTACCAGATCTAAAGACAAGGTGAAAGTTTGAGCAAAACATGCCAACTGTTCTGTCATTGTCTGCACAGATGAGCACAAAACACTATTTAGAGTCCCAGCCTCAGAAGAGACAAGAGAGCATTGGATTTATTGATTTATTTACTGTATATTGCTGCTGTCACACAGATCTAAAATAAACATGCAATTTATTTAAGAGAGAGCAAGAGCAAATCCTGGCAGCGGCAGGTCGCAGTGCCACTTCCGGTGGTATCCCCAGATTTCCTCTGGCAGCTGCCACGGTCTTTCTCGCCGTTTTTGCTGTTTGCTTGGTAAAACTACTGTTCTCAGTGACGTGCGGTGGTGTTTTTTTAAATTATGATGCCAAGTTCCCACAATTGTATTATTATTATTATTATTATTATACTAATATATTTTTCTGTATCAGCTGCCAGAGTTCTTGCCAGGAGTCACAGGCATCTGCCAGAGCTCATGGCAGCTGCCACGGTCTTTATCGGTCTCACGCCGTTTCTGCTGTTTGCTCGGTAAAAACTACACTGTTCTCAATGGCGAGCAATGGTGTTTTAAAATAACAAGGCAAAGTTCCCGCAGGTGTGTTATTTATTATTATTATTATTATTATACATTTGTATGTATCAGCTGCCAGAGTTCGTGCCAGGAGTCACGATCGTGTCTCACCGTTTCTGCTGTCTCTTATTGCTTTCTTTTAATTGGATAAGAAATCCGATACACTGTTGGACGATAACCAATAAATGATTTATTAATGTACTACAAACATTTTTTTGTATTTTTTTTTATCACATAATAAGGCAGAATAGTTTCTGTAGCCTACTGTAATAAATGTTATGTCAAGTAGCACTGAATTGTTCATATACTTTATTTATTACCTGGAGATGATTTAAAAAAGCACAAATAAACCATATATTGTCGCAATCGTATAGGGTAAGATGTAGAATATGGTCACGCATAATAAGGCATTAGTATGTGCTTTATGAGTACTAATAAACAGCTAATAGTAATATGCAAGCAACTAGTTAATAACTAAAGTGTTACATTAAATAAATAAATGTTTGTTTGTGCACCGTGCGTGTGTGCGTATATACAGTATTGGCTAGCGGCAGCTGGCAATCCTTATGTTTATGTTCTTTATGTGAAAATTCTTATGCAATTTAGCTTATTGGATTCCTATTCTGATCGCATTTGCTTGCTGGTATATAAAATGCATTATCAAATCTTTTATTTTTTTAAAAAGTGTAGTTTGTAGTAAACAAATGATCGTGACTCCTGGCATGAACTCTGGCAGCTGATACATAAAAATGTATAATAATAATAATAATAATAATAATAATAATAAAAATACCCCTTTGTCTGTGTTTATAGTCATAGTTTGGATTTATATAAATATAGATACAGTATATGGACAGATGTGTTGATTTATTTTGAGTGCTCGTGCACTTAAAATGGATAGAAAAGAAGCACTTGTGCTGTGTAAGTGCTTAAGACTGGCCCATTGATTTTCACATTACAGGACTGTGTACACAAAAATGGCCAGCTCATCTATTGTTTACTGCCTCCTCCTGTGTGTGCAGATAAAGCACCACCCAACGGCCTTCGCTCAGATTCTGATAATGTGTGAATGGAACCAAGACAGTGCATATATGATATAAGTGTTTGGTTGACCATTCAGGTTACTGAATATCTGTATATAGGTTAAACCCACATAGCATTGTGCACAGCGCTCTGTCCTATACTCCATAAGATCATGTCCTCACACCCTGAAAAAAAGTAACCGAATGTACAAATGATACAGTAGCATTATTAAATGGTTAACCTTATATTATTGTACCATATACAGTAATCATTGTTATTTTACTGTAAAATATTGTTGATTAAATCAATTAAGATTTTTTAAAGTATAAATGACATCAAGGTTATTATAGTTACCTAAAACGGAAACTAAAACCATGAAAAACATGTTTGCTACTTGAAATAAGATAAATTATAAATGTTAACTGAAAAATGTCTCATTTTAATTTTGTTTAATTAAAACTAAAACTGAAATAAAGATTAATAAACTATGTAGACAAAAAAGAAAAAAAACACAAAATAACTAAAACTTTAACTAAATTGAAAATTGGAATAGTATGAATATATATAAAAAATTAAAATTGTATGAATATAAAAACATTCAAAATATTAAAAAAACAACTACTGAAAATAATACTGATGACCATTCAGTTTACAGTGAAAATCTATATTATACACAATAAAACAATACTACCAATCAAATGTTTAATATTCAGTACAATATTACTGTTTTTAGATCAACTAAATACAGCCTTGGTTTAAAGACTTATTTAAATAAATAAAAAAATTTACTGATCCCAAACTTTTGAAAGGTATTGTGTACATAAACATAATTGTAAGCAAAATAAAAAATAAAAAAAGCATAATCTTATTTATTATGAAAGACAATCAGTGAACGTTATCAGAAGTCTCAGATTCTGAGGTTTCTGATTTTCATTTTGGAACAAACACTAAAATTGATTACTATTCAATTTGTTCTCACATTGTCAGCTTTATATTCCTCTATTTGTGTCAGTACTGGACTTTCCCGCTCACATGGCAGATAGAGAAAGAATGCAGTATGTATGTGAATGAATGTGGTGATAGTATTGCTCCATCACTGCCTCTTTATCTCTATGCAGGCGTGTTTATGAGAGGCTGTGTGTCGCCTCTGGATGCTTCTAGCCTCAGTCATCCATATTAATGATGAAGAGCTGCCCTGTTCAGCAGTTCTGCCAAAGGGAATGGATTCTGGACATGGATATCCAGGTTCGATAGGCTACAGCTTTACTGCAGATTTCCGAAAGAACATTACGTCAACCAAGTAATCGCTGCAGATGAAAAGGTCACAGCAATGCATACAGCATACCAACCCTGTCATGCCATAAAGCCACCATAACTTATTATAGCGTAGTTGTAGTGTTGTTAATATTATAATTGCACATAAAATGGTCATAAAATGTGATTGGCAGCCTATGAAGCAATATATAGTGAAGAAAAAAAAAAGTTAACTATCTATTGCAAAAATAACGCATTAATCTAACTGAAACCACCTTTGGTTCGCTCCACATGGTTCTCTGACCATGTTGCTGCAGCTGCATGATATGCTGAACTCCAGACCTTCTCCTCTCCACACTGAAGACATCAGGAGAAGCATCAGGAGAAATGTTCATCCGTACTACAGCAAGTCCATACTACAGTAAACTACCATACTAAACGTCTGAAAGTTCATTACAGCCTGCAAGCAGAACTCAAATCACACAGGTGGAATAAATCAATTTTGTGTTGTTACTGTTTGCTAAAACTAAAACTTAAATATATATATATTTTTATTAGAAAGAAAGAAAGAAAGAACTTGAGAAAATGAAAAAAGTTGTAATACTAAAACTACAACTGAAATTAAAATAAATTAAAGCTGTAGCTATAGCAATATAAGCAATGCCCGAAAACTAATAAAAATGACAAAAGCACATACAATTGAACCCAATTTATATTAAGCGTACTATTTACTAACATTTAAATGAATCATTTGATACAATGCACTTATTGTGTACATACATATTTTCTATTCTACTTATATATTTTTTTAAAAATCCTGCATTGAAACTACTGAAATTAATTACAGATGTAGTTCTATAATTACATTTTTGACCATGTATTTTGCAATATAAAATTAACACAATAACTACATTGCACCAAACAATGGTAAATACATGTAAAGTGGGAACACAAAATACTAAAACTTAAAAATTAACTTGATTAAAAAAACTTGAAACTAAAATGAAAACTGATAATCAAAATCAAGATATTAATACATACTATAATAGTACATAAGTTATACTATACTGGCAAGTATGAGAACTGAAAATCTGAACTGAGCAGACATTGCCATGACATTCAATGCCATGACATATGGTGAACAACATGGATATTAAACAGATAAGCAGTATTTTCAAACAAGCCATCCATGAGATGGTTTCAATCTGCTATTTGTAAGTCATAGTCAAGCTTTCAGTGTCACTTTTGGTCCAGAAGGGGTAAATCACCTCGGGGGAATTTCCATTTAGTTAGAAAAGCTGCAGGCTGAGCCCCGTAATCCTTCATAAACACGGCCCAGATAGTCTATCCTCTTCATGCAGGGGTCACAGGGAAAGTTTTATAACACAGTCATCTATATATTAGTCAGGAGGAGGAGAATGTTTAAACATTTTCTGCTTATGTGAAAACAATGAAGTGGTAACTGAACAACATGGCCTGGTTTCTTATTAACATTGTCCTGCTCGACAAATCAATTTAAGCCTCTAGTTATGAATTATTCACTCTACAGTGGAATGTGCAAAAAAGGAGAAACATGGGTCAGAATGTGCTCCAACAGAAGGAGGAGGGTGCCCTCCACTGGATTTGGGCTTTAAAACACACTGACAGGACCGTTCTGACTTTTCTTTTTCCTAAACATTTTTGTGGGTAAAGTAGGTCATTCAGGAAGTTTTAGATTCCAGGAGGCTTGGGAATGAGTAAAAATATGCATTTATGTGCTACTGATTTTGTCCTTCCTCTGTCTAGACTCCCTATGAGGAAAACCTAGCTATTCTCTGCAAACCACAGAGAGCCGTCTGCTTTTAGACCGGCCACAGAAACACAGCACTCCACCCTACAACAGGAAATAACTCTCTAATCTACTCAAACAAACAGCAGCAGATCCAGTTACCATGTGAAAATGTCACAAGTTTATATCAGCTAATGTAGGCCGAACGCATAGCGAGACAAAACAAATATAAAACTGTCTGACAGCTAAACTGCTGGTTTAGACATTTATGAAACATTCCTTCTTTTTTTTTTAAATCGTTTATCAGAGTATTTTTTTGAAAAGTTTTTAAAATATAATTCAATTTTTTTAAAGATACAAATAAAATTAATGTGATAAAAATGTTGGCAGGGTGGCCTATCATAGCCTCTTGAAGGCTATGCTTTTGAAAGACATCTCTTGTGCTCACCAAGGATACATTAATTTGAACACAAATACAGTAAGAAGAGTAATGTTGTATAATATTTGAATATTATACATCTACTATTGTATAATATATAATATTTTTTACAATGAAAAGTACCTGTTTTGTATTTTAATATATTTTAAAATGTAATTTATTTCAGTGATGGTAAAGCTGAATTTTCAGCAGCCATTACTGCTCAAGAAACATTTCTTAAAGTGCCCCTATTATGGGTTATGAAAGGTTCATATTTTGGTTTTGGGAGTCCCCAACAACAGGTTGACATGTATGCAAGTTCAAAAAACACTTTCATTGTCTTATAATATGCATTTATTTTTTATCTTACTTGCTCAACGACTCCCAAAAGATTCGCTCAACGATTCATTTTTCCAAACCCCTCCTTTGCGTGACGCTAATCCGCGGTGATTGGTCCGATTGGTCTCAGTTTCATTTCATCATGCCTGTAATGCCTGATAAAGCAGCGTTTGTGAGCACAGTGCTGCTTTGTGTACAGCTTTACGGGGAAACAGCTATTTTTACCGCTCTAAAAGCAGCACCTAGTGGCAAAGAATGAATTTGCATTTTTTTTATTCAGACCAACAGGAAAAGACCAACAAGTGGGCGGGCAATATGCTAATGTTTCCTGTTAAAACGATTTCAATGATTCGGTCTACTTTTTTTTTTTGAGAGACAATAACTTCATACACAGTGCATTTTCAGATTTAAAACTTTGCAGGATGTTTTCATTCACTTAGAGCTGTGTAACACACTGCATGAAAGGTCATTTTCAAAAATACATAATAGGGGCACTTTAATATTAACAATGTTTAAAATTTGAAGTTATCCTGCTTCATATTTTTTTGGAAAATGTGATACACTTGGAGTAAGTAAGATGAAAAAAAATAAATTAATACTTGCTTTTATTAAGCCAGGATACATTAAATTGATCAAAAGTGACAGTAAAGATAGTGTATATGCATTCAAACTGTTGTGAAAAGAGCACAAAAATCACATACAGTACAAAAGCTTTGGAGATACATGGTTTATTTAGTATGCAGCACCAGTTCTGGTCTTGTCAAAAAGCAACACCATTGATCAATGTAAGTATAAACAAACTTGAGTGCCAATTTGTGGCCAACACTTTGATAGAGGAATGAGGAAACACGATTGGAAGGGACGATTGCTCTAAAGCTGAAAAGTAGCAGAGGTCTGTGACATGGCATTATAGAGGAACGTGTTGTTGAAAGGTACAAACTGGTGCGTGATGATTTTGATGGCTTCTTGAGCTGCTGATCCTGCAACAAAAGCAACAAAAGACATCAGGACCCTTTACAACTGGCATTACCATGTTGTTCACATCTGGATGGTTTCTGGATAGGCAGTAAGACTTCTATGTAATTGGATCGAGGCAGCAGTGGAAACCATCACCTAGGTAATTAATTTAAGGTTGTGTTGACCAAACATTCTCAGTAATTAACCTAACTTTTGGTTGACCTCACTTTAACCCATGATTTTCTTACTAACCCTATTTTCTTGCACTATTTAAGATTCTTACAGTAAAGGTTGCTAAATAGGAAATAGAAGTGAAGGTTTTTTTTATTTTTATTTTTTTAAAGTGGCTACCTGTAATAATTCACAGGTTATTGTTCATTAAATCAGGTGACCAGATTATATCACCACAATGTCATGTTTTTTTTTTGGTGATAGTAGTATAAAAAGAAAAAGCCAATGACCCGCAGCACAGCACTTGGTAAGATTAAGTGAGCTCCTGCTACAGAAATCCATCAATCATATCAATGTCAGATGGAAATAAATAGAGCCTGAAAGAAAATTTTCAACCCACTCTGTGAGTGACAGATAATGATTATTTGTAGTGCATCACTTAAGTAGCTGTATACGGATAACGAAAATGCATTAGCATTTACATCTCCATTGAATGTGGTCAGAATCCTTCCCTGACCACCTCCGAATGTGGTACTACTGGTCCGATCACCAAGTGCACTTTTTAACGTGGGCTTTTAACGTGGTTAAGTGCTATCCGGAAGTTGTACGATTATTGCAAATTCTTATAATAATGCAAGCAGTAAAGACAATGAGAGAGGTCATATTTTCATGCGTAAAATGATTTGCCTTGACACTATAAAATCCATATCATAGAGGATGCCACAGTATGCACTAGGAATGTATGATGGCATGTGTGTTTGCAGGCTCCTGAATAAGTACTGTACATAAACACTCACCTCCCAGAAAAGCTGCGACCGTGTGTGGCTCGGCAGCTCCATAACGGCAGCTGGAAGATATGAAAATAACATTTATACTGTTCCCATCTGATTATAAACAGAGGGACCAGACGGACTGGAGAACTTGTGCTTCTTTATTATCGATATTACAAAACCATCTTTTTGTATAAATATTTAGCTTCAAACCAAATAGGCTTAATGGTGAGCTTTAACTTACAACTCATGAATGTAGTCATCTTTCACATTGACGTTCAGACTGTACTCCTGTAGAAGACTGTTTACACACAGCTTGAGTTTGTTAATGTCTTCCTCCACCTGGTAATTGTAGACACCTGAGAAAAACAGTCATACTCTATAATATTAGAGTGACAGAGTTCATATACACTATTGTTTAAAGGTTTGGTATCTATTTTAATGTTTTTGAAAGAAGTCTCTTATGCTCACCAAGGCTGCATTTAATTAAGGATACAGTAAAAACAGCAATATTGTGAAATGTGACCCTGGACCACAAAACCAGTCTTAAGTCGCTGGGGTATATTTGTAGCAATAGCCAAAAAAACATTGTAAGGGTCAAAATTATAGATTTTTCTTTTATGCCAAAAATCATTAGGATATTAAGTAAAGATCATGTTCCATGAAGATATTTAGTAAATTTCCTAAATATACATTGCCAAGAACTTCATTTGGACAACTTTAAAGGTAATTTTCTCAAATTTAGATTTTTTTGCACCCTCAGATTCCAGATTTTCAAATAGTTGTATTTCAACCAAATATTGTCCTATCTTAACAAACCATAAATCAACGGAAAGCTTATTTATTCAGCTTTCAGATGATGTATAAACCTCAATTTCAAAAAATTGACCCTTATGACTGGTTTTGTGGTCCAGGGTCACACATATAGTAACTATTTTGCAACAAAGTTTTTTTTTAAATAAACTGATTTAGAATCAATACTGTTATATTTTCATAAGCATTACCATAGTACAATGTCCAAAAAATAAATAGATAAATACAATAATAATAATAAATAAAAATAGTGACAAATCCAAGTTGAGTTTGCTATACAAAAATACTTGAGGACATTTTTTTTGTATAAAAAAAGTGTCAAGAATACAAGTTTTGATGTCTTAATGGATATTTTAAACACCGTGCTATGGTTTCTCAATGATTTTTTAATTTTTTTTGCCTGGTTTGATAACTCTTCTGACCTGGGTAACGGGAGTGTTGCTGATAGAAGCGATCGACTGAACGGAGCATGAGGTACAGAACCATCTCACTGTCTGTGCTGTCCATACAGGATGCTATGGAGACAGAAACAACTGCTTAAACACAAACAGCAACACCCATGCATGGATGTCCACAACAATGAACTGTTAGTAAATCCATTTAAACAATCGTGTACAATGGCCATAACATTTGTAAGCAGAGATAAACCACAGGCAGAGAACCGTAGAGAAGACATACTGATTTCATCTTTATTGAAAGTGTCCACACTGTATTCCTCTGCCAGAGACCTGCAGCGCACCACTCTGAGGAAAGCTGCGTTTTTACCTGTGGGACACAAAACACCACACACTATGTGACCCTGGACCACAAAACCAGTCATAAGTAGCACGGGTATATTTGTAGCAATAGCCAAAAATACATTGTATGGGTCAAGATTATAGATTTTTCTTTTATGCAAAAAATCATTAGGATATTAAGCAAAGATCATGTTCCATGAAGATATTTTGCAAATTTCCTACCGTAAATATATCAAAACTCAATTTGTTATTAGTAATATGCATTGCTAAGGACTTCATTTGGACAACTTTAAAGGCGATTTTCTCAATATTTAGATTTTTTTGCACCCTCAGATTCCAGATTTTCAAATAGTTACATCTCGGCCAAATATTGTCCTATCCTAACAAACCATACATCAATGGAAAGCTTATTTATTCAGCTTTCAGATGATGTATAAATCTCAATTTCGAAATATTGACACTTAAGACTGGTTTTGTGGTCCAGGGTCACATATAGGTATTACTCAAGGAGCTTAGAGAAAGCCACCTGTTAAAATTCCCAAAAGATGAGAATTTTGAGTAATTGCTGGAACCTCGAACATCACGAATGCAAATAAACTGATGGAATAGGAAAACTGCTGCAGAATAATCACAGGATTTTTTCCCGACAAAGCCTAAAAACAGCAAATATTCTGATCTGAGAGCAGACAATGTGAGTGTGCATGCTGGACTTACAGAAAAGTTTGATTTCCTGTTCAGAGGTGCTCTCTGGAGGCTTTGGAATAAACAGATCATTAGTGTTAATGTGTTAATAAAAGTTATTACAGAGGACTATGTTGATTATGTAAATACCTTTCCAACTGATTGTAAAAGCGCTTCAACATGTTTGGACACAACTGCTGCGTCCTTCATGGCTTTGTCTCTGTAGCTGAAATTGAAAGTGTCAAACAAACACCATTTTACCAAAAACGCAGTCAGCAGGAATCATTCCAAGCAAACCGCTAGATTGACAGTCACTTTACATGTCCGAGTATGTAATGCACATGTCAATGTATAATACCAGGCAAACACACTGCTACTAATAATATGTTTCCTGACTCTTTGTGATTTGAAAGCTGAATCCCTACACGTTTTGTAACTTGATGAATTTGTCTGAATCTGCAATCATGTCTGGGATGGTTCCTCGCACAGGTAGCTTTCCGTTCCCCTCATTTCGAACAAAGTCCCGCACTCCGTGTGCTATCACCCAGAAGGATGGGCTCTATGATGAGACAAATGAAAGCTACTGGTGATGTGTAAACTCATATTATTAAAAGTCATACATAATATAGATTTATAAAAGTGATCAAACATTCTCTATGGCAGGTAATTGTTTCTTAAAGCAAATTTATCCACAAGTTGGTTAATTGCCATTGTATAAAACCATGTAAAAGGTGTCTCAAATTACCCCACTCTGCTACCCTGTCTTTTTTTAAAGCCACTTTTCATCTCTGGCACACTGGAAGCCATACATTTCCCCAACAGAGAGTAGTACAGGAGTTCTGGGTATATTTCTTTCAGATGCGATTTACACTCTGAATGCTTTTGCAGCTAATCCGTATGCAACCACACAACCAGATGTGATGTGTTCTAATTATGCCTGAAATACTTTTAGTATTATTAAGTTAGTATTATATAAGTTTTTTTAATTGATTAGTTCTAGATAACCTACTAAGTTTTTCTTTCACAGATATAGGCAGTTAATTGTTACATGCAGATATATTTATACATTTACTATTCATTCATTTTAACATAGTGAACAAGTGGAGGGTAACAACTGGCTCATGACCAATTCAAAAAGTTCCGAACGCCACTAGGAGTTAAATGCAATGCAATCTTGTGTGTATGTAAGAGACGAGGAAAGGCGGCTTAGAAGTAGTTTTGCATATTCCTACTAACCTGGGAGGTAATGTTTTCACACTGCTCAGCATTAAAAATGTCCTCCGTTGCACTGGGGACCTACATCACAATGGGACAAAGATAAATCCAAATCATATGCAAGGAACAAAAACTATAACTTACAACTCTTCAAATGTGAGGAGCTCTACCTTGGTGGGGTTCAGAGCCGTGTTCACATTCTTGATTGCCTCCTCAAAGTTCTCTTCATCTTCAGGTGTTCCGTTCTCATTCGTAAGGATTCCTGAGAAAACGCAAAAATTAAGGAAAACCCACAACGAGAAATGAGCTGCACAAAAAAATGACTGAAAAGAATAATATGGCAAACTTGGGATATGATGGATTACATTACCTTCTCTGATGAGCTGTCTGAATGCTTCCTTCTCCTTATAGTTCTTCGGTAACTGAGAGTTGTGCTGGATCAGAAAACATCCACTTTGAGAAAGTCCATTAGGAGGTCATTCAGAGCTCATAAGAACATGTCAAAAATTACCTCACTATACCACTTTTCCAAGTATTTGGCAACCACAATGATCCATGGCGTATGACTGTGATCCTACAATTAAACAAAATACAGACATTTTTTACACTGCAATTGATTTAAACATGAACAAAAATACATGCAAGTCAGTCAAATGAACATCAGTAATCAACATTTGTCTGACCTTCTTCTCCATGTTGTCCAGGTCATAGGACTCTACGTGGTGTTTGAGCTCTGTGAATGGCTGATCTAGTCTCAGGTCCTCTAACGCATTATCTGGATGAGATTCGACCACTGTAGTGAAAGACACAGACAGACCCTTCAATGTTTTCACATAAAGATGCATTTACATGAATGCTGAGGATACGCAAAATGACATTTTAGCAAAGTTATTGAATTACAAGTCAACCGTTCTGTCCCGCTGCTTAAGGCTGCACGATTATGACAAAAATCATAATTGTCGATTATTCCCTTGAAATTGGAATTGCGATTATTAATTACGATGACCACAATTTACATTGAATGATGTTTATACCATTGTTTGATGCAACTGCATGCTGTATTTTTATATGAAAATAAACAAGCTGAAAACACTAACTGAAAAACCTTTAGTGCTTTTCTATAGTATTAAAGGGGTCATATGATGCAATTTCAATATTTCCTTTCTCTCTGGAGTGCTACAAGCTCTTGGTGCATAAAGAAGATCTGTAAAGTTGCAAAGACTAAAGTCTAAAATCCAAAGAGATATTCTTTATAAAAGTTAAGAGTCAGCCACACCTACCTAAAACGGCTCGTTCTAACACGCCCCCACATATCTACCTCACTATGTGGGAAGATTTGCATAACGCGGCCCAAATGTTCACGCAAAGAAAGAAGGCGTAACTTTTATTCTCGCTGTAGTATTGTTGCTGCCGCCGCCGCCATGTCGTGAAGGCGCTGTGTGTTTCGTTGTGAAAGCGAAACTACTTTGTTTGGCCTTCCAAAAGAAGACGATATCGCTTCGTCATGCCTGGAGCTGATCCGTTCTGGTAGCTGAGGAAATACATCAACTTCGCGCTGTCGATCGCCGGATCGGCTTTCACCGTGGACGAAGCGGAGTCCAGCCCGGGGTCGTCACATGTGGTTGCCGCAGGCATCACAGTATGGTAAGGGACGTAACATTTCCGTCACATGCTTGAGGAATTCGGCC
>NW_015505991.1:265318-286725 GCF_001515645.1 Sinocyclocheilus grahami
GAAAAGTACCTGTTTTGTATTTTAATATATTTTAAAATGTAATTTATTTCAGTGATGGTAAAGCTGAATTTTCAGCAGCCATTACTGCTCAAGAAACATTTCTTAAAGTGCCCCTATTATGGGTTATGAAAGGTTCATATTTTGGTTTTGGGAGTCCCCAACAACAGGTTGACATGTATGCAAGTTCAAAAAACACTTTCATTGTCTTATAATATGCATTTATTTTTTATCTTACTTGCTCAACGACTCCCAAAAGATTCGCTCAACGATTCATTTTTCCAAACCCCTCCTTTGCGTGACGCTAATCCGCGGTGATTGGTCCGATTGGTCTCAGTTTCATTTCATCATGCCTGTAATGCCTGATAAAGCAGCGTTTGTGAGCGCAGTGCTGCTTTGTGTACAGCTTTACGGGGAAACAGCTATTTTTACCGCTCTAAAAGCAGCACCTAGTGGCAAAGAATGAATTTGCATTTTTTTTATTCAGACCAACAGGAAAAGACCAACAAGTGGGCGGGCAATATGCTAATGTTTCCTGTTAAAACGATTTCAATGATTCGGTCTACTTTTTTTTTTTGAGAGACAATAACTTCATACACAGTGCATTTTCAGATTTAAAACTTTGCAGGATGTTTTCATTCACTTAGAGCTGTGTAACACACTGCATGAAAGGTCATTTTCAAAAATACATAATAGGGGCACTTTAATATTAACAATGTTTAAAATTTGAAGTTATCCTGCTTCATATTTTTTTGGAAAATGTGATACACTTGGAGTAAGTAAGATGAAAAAAAATAAATTAATACTTGCTTTTATTAAGCCAGGATACATTAAATTGATCAAAAGTGACAGTAAAGATAGTGTATATGCATTCAAACTGTTGTGAAAAGAGCACAAAAATCACATACAGTACAAAAGCTTTGGAGATACATGGTTTATTTAGTATGCAGCACCAGTTCTGGTCTTGTCAAAAAGCAACACCATTGATCAATGTAAGTATAAACAAACTTGAGTGCCAATTTGTGGCCAACACTTTGATAGAGGAATGAGGAAACACGATTGGAAGGGACGATTGCTCTAAAGCTGAAAAGTAGCAGAGGTCTGTGACATGGCATTATAGAGGAACGTGTTGTTGAAAGGTACAAACTGGTGCGTGATGATTTTGATGGCTTCTTGAGCTGCTGATCCTGCAACAAAAGCAACAAAAGACATCAGGACCCTTTACAACTGGCATTACCATGTTGTTCACATCTGGATGGTTTCTGGATAGGCAGTAAGACTTCTATGTAATTGGATCGAGGCAGCAGTGGAAACCATCACCTAGGTAATTAATTTAAGGTTGTGTTGACCAAACATTCTCAGTAATTAACCTAACTTTTGGTTGACCTCACTTTAACCCATGATTTTCTTACTAACCCTATTTTCTTGCACTATTTAAGATTCTTACAGTAAAGGTTGCTAAATAGGAAATAGAAGTGAAGGTTTTTTTTATTTTTATTTTTTTAAAGTGGCTACCTGTAATAATTCACAGGTTATTGTTCATTAAATCAGGTGACCAGATTATATCACCACAATGTCATGTTTTTTTTTTGGTGATAGTAGTATAAAAAGAAAAAGCCAATGACCCGCAGCACAGCACTTGGTAAGATTAAGTGAGCTCCTGCTACAGAAATCCATCAATCATATCAATGTCAGATGGAAATAAATAGAGCCTGAAAGAAAATTTTCAACCCACTCTGTGAGTGACAGATAATGATTATTTGTAGTGCATCACTTAAGTAGCTGTATACGGATAACGAAAATGCATTAGCATTTACATCTCCATTGAATGTGGTCAGAATCCTTCCCTGACCACCTCCGAATGTGGTACTACTGGTCCGATCACCAAGTGCACTTTTTAACGTGGGCTTTTAACGTGGTTAAGTGCTATCCGGAAGTTGTACGATTATTGCAAATTCTTATAATAATGCAAGCAGTAAAGACAATGAGAGAGGTCATATTTTCATGCGTAAAATGATTTGCCTTGACACTATAAAATCCATATCATAGAGGATGCCACAGTATGCACTAGGAATGTATGATGGCATGTGTGTTTGCAGGCTCCTGAATAAGTACTGTACATAAACACTCACCTCCCAGAAAAGCTGCGACCGTGTGTGGCTCGGCAGCTCCATAACGGCAGCTGGAAGATATGAAAATAACATTTATACTGTTCCCATCTGATTATAAACAGAGGGACCAGACGGACTGGAGAACTTGTGCTTCTTTATTATCGATATTACAAAACCATCTTTTTGTATAAATATTTAGCTTCAAACCAAATAGGCTTAATGGTGAGCTTTAACTTACAACTCATGAATGTAGTCATCTTTCACATTGACGTTCAGACTGTACTCCTGTAGAAGACTGTTTACACACAGCTTGAGTTTGTTAATGTCTTCCTCCACCTGGTAATTGTAGACACCTGAGAAAAACAGTCATACTCTATAATATTAGAGTGACAGAGTTCATATACACTATTGTTTAAAGGTTTGGTATCTATTTTAATGTTTTTGAAAGAAGTCTCTTATGCTCACCAAGGCTGCATTTAATTAAGGATACAGTAAAAACAGCAATATTGTGAAATGTGACCCTGGACCACAAAACCAGTCTTAAGTCGCTGGGGTATATTTGTAGCAATAGCCAAAAAAACATTGTAAGGGTCAAAATTATAGATTTTTCTTTTATGCCAAAAATCATTAGGATATTAAGTAAAGATCATGTTCCATGAAGATATTTAGTAAATTTCCTAAATATACATTGCCAAGAACTTCATTTGGACAACTTTAAAGGTAATTTTCTCAAATTTAGATTTTTTTGCACCCTCAGATTCCAGATTTTCAAATAGTTGTATTTCAACCAAATATTGTCCTATCTTAACAAACCATAAATCAACGGAAAGCTTATTTATTCAGCTTTCAGATGATGTATAAACCTCAATTTCAAAAAATTGACCCTTATGACTGGTTTTGTGGTCCAGGGTCACACATATAGTAACTATTTTGCAACAAAGTTTTTTTTTAAATAAACTGATTTAGAATCAATACTGTTATATTTTCATAAGCATTACCATAGTACAATGTCCAAAAAATAAATAGATAAATACAATAATAATAATAAATAAAAATAGTGACAAATCCAAGTTGAGTTTGCTATACAAAAATACTTGAGGACATTTTTTTTGTATAAAAAAAGTGTCAAGAATACAAGTTTTGATGTCTTAATGGATATTTTAAACACCGTGCTATGGTTTCTCAATGATTTTTTAATTTTTTTTGCCTGGTTTGATAACTCTTCTGACCTGGGTAACGGGAGTGTTGCTGATAGAAGCGATCGACTGAACGGAGCATGAGGTACAGAACCATCTCACTGTCTGTGCTGTCCATACAGGATGCTATGGAGACAGAAACAACTGCTTAAACACAAACAGCAACACCCATGCATGGATGTCCACAACAATGAACTGTTAGTAAATCCATTTAAACAATCGTGTACAATGGCCATAACATTTGTAAGCAGAGATAAACCACAGGCAGAGAACCGTAGAGAAGACATACTGATTTCATCTTTATTGAAAGTGTCCACACTGTATTCCTCTGCCAGAGACCTGCAGCGCACCACTCTGAGGAAAGCTGCGTTTTTACCTGTGGGACACAAAACACCACACACTATGTGACCCTGGACCACAAAACCAGTCATAAGTAGCACGGGTATATTTGTAGCAATAGCCAAAAATACATTGTATGGGTCAAGATTATAGATTTTTCTTTTATGCAAAAAATCATTAGGATATTAAGCAAAGATCATGTTCCATGAAGATATTTTGCAAATTTCCTACCGTAAATATATCAAAACTCAATTTGTTATTAGTAATATGCATTGCTAAGGACTTCATTTGGACAACTTTAAAGGCGATTTTCTCAATATTTAGATTTTTTTGCACCCTCAGATTCCAGATTTTCAAATAGTTACATCTCGGCCAAATATTGTCCTATCCTAACAAACCATACATCAATGGAAAGCTTATTTATTCAGCTTTCAGATGATGTATAAATCTCAATTTCGAAATATTGACACTTAAGACTGGTTTTGTGGTCCAGGGTCACATATAGGTATTACTCAAGGAGCTTAGAGAAAGCCACCTGTTAAAATTCCCAAAAGATGAGAATTTTGAGTAATTGCTGGAACCTCGAACATCACGAATGCAAATAAACTGATGGAATAGGAAAACTGCTGCAGAATAATCACAGGATTTTTTCCCGACAAAGCCTAAAAACAGCAAATATTCTGATCTGAGAGCAGACAATGTGAGTGTGCATGCTGGACTTACAGAAAAGTTTGATTTCCTGTTCAGAGGTGCTCTCTGGAGGCTTTGGAATAAACAGATCATTAGTGTTAATGTGTTAATAAAAGTTATTACAGAGGACTATGTTGATTATGTAAATACCTTTCCAACTGATTGTAAAAGCGCTTCAACATGTTTGGACACAACTGCTGCGTCCTTCATGGCTTTGTCTCTGTAGCTGAAATTGAAAGTGTCAAACAAACACCATTTTACCAAAAACGCAGTCAGCAGGAATCATTCCAAGCAAACCGCTAGATTGACAGTCACTTTACATGTCCGAGTATGTAATGCACATGTCAATGTATAATACCAGGCAAACACACTGCTACTAATAATATGTTTCCTGACTCTTTGTGATTTGAAAGCTGAATCCCTACACGTTTTGTAACTTGATGAATTTGTCTGAATCTGCAATCATGTCTGGGATGGTTCCTCGCACAGGTAGCTTTCCGTTCCCCTCATTTCGAACAAAGTCCCGCACTCCGTGTGCTATCACCCAGAAGGATGGGCTCTATGATGAGACAAATGAAAGCTACTGGTGATGTGTAAACTCATATTATTAAAAGTCATACATAATATAGATTTATAAAAGTGATCAAACATTCTCTATGGCAGGTAATTGTTTCTTAAAGCAAATTTATCCACAAGTTGGTTAATTGCCATTGTATAAAACCATGTAAAAGGTGTCTCAAATTACCCCACTCTGCTACCCTGTCTTTTTTTAAAGCCACTTTTCATCTCTGGCACACTGGAAGCCATACATTTCCCCAACAGAGAGTAGTACAGGAGTTCTGGGTATATTTCTTTCAGATGCGATTTACACTCTGAATGCTTTTGCAGCTAATCCGTATGCAACCACACAACCAGATGTGATGTGTTCTAATTATGCCTGAAATACTTTTAGTATTATTAAGTTAGTATTATATAAGTTTTTTTAATTGATTAGTTCTAGATAACCTACTAAGTTTTTCTTTCACAGATATAGGCAGTTAATTGTTACATGCAGATATATTTATACATTTACTATTCATTCATTTTAACATAGTGAACAAGTGGAGGGTAACAACTGGCTCATGACCAATTCAAAAAGTTCCGAACGCCACTAGGAGTTAAATGCAATGCAATCTTGTGTGTATGTAAGAGACGAGGAAAGGCGGCTTAGAAGTAGTTTTGCATATTCCTACTAACCTGGGAGGTAATGTTTTCACACTGCTCAGCATTAAAAATGTCCTCCGTTGCACTGGGGACCTACATCACAATGGGACAAAGATAAATCCAAATCATATGCAAGGAACAAAAACTATAACTTACAACTCTTCAAATGTGAGGAGCTCTACCTTGGTGGGGTTCAGAGCCGTGTTCACATTCTTGATTGCCTCCTCAAAGTTCTCTTCATCTTCAGGTGTTCCGTTCTCATTCGTAAGGATTCCTGAGAAAACGCAAAAATTAAGGAAAACCCACAACGAGAAATGAGCTGCACAAAAAAATGACTGAAAAGAATAATATGGCAAACTTGGGATATGATGGATTACATTACCTTCTCTGATGAGCTGTCTGAATGCTTCCTTCTCCTTATAGTTCTTCGGTAACTGAGAGTTGTGCTGGATCAGAAAACATCCACTTTGAGAAAGTCCATTAGGAGGTCATTCAGAGCTCATAAGAACATGTCAAAAATTACCTCACTATACCACTTTTCCAAGTATTTGGCAACCACAATGATCCATGGCGTATGACTGTGATCCTACAATTAAACAAAATACAGACATTTTTTACACTGCAATTGATTTAAACATGAACAAAAATACATGCAAGTCAGTCAAAAGAACATCAGTAATCAACATTTGTCTGACCTTCTTCTCCATGTTGTCCAGGTCATAGGACTCTACGTGGTGTTTGAGCTCTGTGAATGGCTGATCTAGTCTCAGGTCCTCTAACGCATTATCTGGATGAGATTCGACCACTGTAGTGAAAGACACAGACAGACCCTTCAATGTTTTCACATAAAGATGCATTTACATGAATGCTGAGGATACGCAAAATGACATTTTAGCAAAGTTATTGAATTACAAGTCAACCGTTCTGTCCCGCTGCTTAAGGCTGCACGATTATGACAAAAATCATAATTGTCGATTATTCCCTTGAAATTGGAATTGCGATTATTAATTACGATGACCACAATTTACATTGAATGATGTTTATACCATTGTTTGATGCAACTGCATGCTGTATTTTTATATGAAAATAAACAAGCTGAAAACACTAACTGAAAAACCTTTAGTGCTTTTCTATAGTATTAAAGGGGTCATATGATGCAATTTCAATATTTCCTTTCTCTCTGGAGTGCTACAAGCTCTTGGTGCATAAAGAAGATCTGTAAAGTTGCAAAGACTAAAGTCTAAAATCCAAAGAGATATTCTTTATAAAAGTTAAGAGTCAGCCACACCTACCTAAAACGGCTCGTTCTAACACGCCCCCACATATCTACCTCACTATGTGGGAAGATTTGCATAACGCGGCCCAAATGTTCACGCAAAGAAAGAAGGCGTAACTTTTATTCTCGCTGTAGTATTGTTGCTGCCGCCGCCGCCATGTCGTGAAGGCGCTGTGTGTTTCGTTGTGAAAGCGAAACTACTTTGTTTGGCCTTCCAAAAGAAGACGATATCGCTTCGTCATGCCTGGAGCTGATCCGTTCTGGTAGCTGAGGAAATACATCAACTTCGCGCTGTCGATCGCCGGATCGGCTTTCACCGTGGACGAAGCGGAGTCCAGCCCGGGGTCGTCACATGTGGTTGCCGCAGGCATCACAGTATGGTAAGGGACGTAACATTTCCGTCACATGCTTGAGGAATTCGGCCAATCATAACACACTGGATAGCTGGCCAATCAGAGCACACCTCGCTTTTCAGACCGATGAGCTTTGTAAAAATCGATGCGTTTCAGAAAGGCAGGGCATAGAGGAGAAACAATAATGTACAGTGTGTGGAAAATAATGTGTTTTTTAAACCTTAAACCGCATAAACACATTTCATTACACCAAATACACAAAATAATGTTCTTTTTAGCAGCATCATATGACCCCTTTAAGCCTCAAATGTCAAATATACATCGGATTGGTTTCTTCTTTAAATTATAAAAAAAAGTTAAAATATGAACGGTATTATATTAAAACAATTGAAAAACCCTTAAAATAACATGTAGAAAGAAAAAAAAACATCTTAAGCTTGCAGAATAACATAAGTGGACTTTGAACGATTAATTGCTGCTTTGAACAATTACGTAATTGTGGCATCCATAATTGTAATCGCGATTAGAAATGTGAATAATTGTGCAGCCCTACCGCTGCCAAGTCATCTCAAAAAATGATTTGCTTCAGGAAATCATGATTATTACCTGTGTGCTCCTTCACAATCAGCCTCATGTAACCAATGAGTCCATATGTTCGACATATAAGGAACGGCACACCAGCCTCCCATAACACACTGCCCAGTCTCAAATATGTGCTGTCAAATTAAAGTTACGACAATATAAGCTGGTCTGAAGAACCAACATCTACAACACATCAAATATTAGCCTGTCTCTTTTATTTAAGTCTGTTTGGTAAAACATTTAAAAGAAACCAATGGAAAGGAACAACACATTCAGATTATAGGAGCAATACCTTTCTGGAAGCTGGACGCCAATTACCAGACTAAATCTGTGGAAAAACTCAGGGCTGTTGTCCAAAAGCTTATCAGGACTCTGAATATCAAAAAGAATAGATAAACTTAAATGAAAAGATGAAAAGACACACACCATCACAAAAGGTCTGAACAAAATTGACTTAATTTATGTGGTTTATGATCTTAGTTATTAGTTGTGTTAATAAATATTGCACCTATGAAGACAACTGTTCACAAGGTTCAGTGAGATGTTTTTTTATGTTTTTGAGAGAAGTTTCTTATGACCATAAAGTGAAATCAGAATATTGTGAAACATTATTAAAAAGCAATTTTTTTTTTCAGCAGCCATTACTCCAGTCTACAGTGCCACATGATCCTTCAGAAATCATTCTTATGTGTTAATTTGGTGCTCAAGAAATATATCTTATTATTATCAATGTTGAAAACAATGTTATGCTGTCTTTAATGTCACCTAATTATTTTAATGCATCCTTGCCGAATAAAAGTATTAATTTAAAAAAATCGTACCTTTTTGAATGGTAGTTTATGATTTTTTTTTCTTTTAAATTACATTTTAATTTTAAGCCATAATCTTGGCAAAGGGTGGGAACCCTGAAACCTTAAAAATATGAAATCGTTTTGATTTTCTTATCATTTTAGTCACTATACTGTATTATTCCTATTCATTCAGTTTCATAGTTTTGAGCAGATGTGTCCAAACCTATGACTGGTTTTGTACAGCTGTGTATATACTAAAAGTAAAGCTACTACTATTAACACTGACCTCTTCTACAAAGTTTCCAGACACATCGCTATTGAGCTCCTGCAGCAGTTCAGTAGCAGCCTGAGCCCTGTTCTGCAAAATAAGCACAACATCATTCAGCATGTATGTCACTTTAGGTTTGGAGAATATTGTTATGGACACACAACTCTGTGCTTACCTTCCCAATACTGCTGCTGGTGAGAAAAAAGCTGCAGAGAAGATCATAATATGACAATGTCTGAATCAGATCAGATTGCATAGTATAGAAAATGCTATACACACTATATTTCTTAAACCAAAAATCTCTTTAAGATTATTACGAAAACAAGACAATGACTGGCAGGCCAATGACTTTACTTGTTTCCAACATCCTCTCCTGACACTTTGTGCCCATCAACTAGGGTAAAGACTCCTATTCCTAAGAAGCAGAGCAGAAAGTATAATGTTAACACAATAATCTATACGAATTCGTTGATTTGAGGAGCACAGTGAGAAATACTGATACCTGGCAGCACAAGGTTTTTGAGTATTTCAGTGCCGGTTGCAGTGGCGTTGATGAGACACACATGGGCATTTTCAAGTGCTTCCTGTCCATGATCTCCCCACAACCTGATACAAACAACATATAACAACCAGTGTATAAGTATAGCTATAGTAACATCATCTAAGACAGACAGACAGATTAATACATCCAGTGGTTTCTGATCAGCTGGGTTGCTAGTAGGCTAGATATGGAGTTTAGGCTGATTATGTTGCTGTAGTGTATTGAATTAAAGAATGATGAATCTGATGTAACTCTAAAATGATTAAAGCTCTTGCTATGACCGATGGGCCTCTAGCGTTACGTATGTCAGCTTTAATGCGATAGGAAAGCTTAAATCTAATGCTGAAGGAGAATCGCTGTGCACGTATACTGCATTATTCTGTTGTTTAAACCCCGACCTATAAGTACCTGAGCTGCCGATCATACTTCTGCTCTTTGCTCGTTTTGTTGTCTGTCATGGTCTTCTGTCTCTATCTGTGACGGCTTGATCCTACCGGCACGCTGCTGTTTCACTATTTTGAGATTGACATTCGCAGATTCGATAAAGGCAGACATGCTATTCTTCTGTTTGACCAAGAGGTAGAGCCATTGCGCCCTTGAATAATATGCCGTGGCTCATTTGATATTTGTCCATCTTGGGGACTTTTAACATAATACTTTTTTCTTCACAAGAATTTGATTTGTTAATAAGGCTACTACGTGAAAAGGACAACAGAGGTTTATTCAGAGTAACACTGGGTTACAAAATGAGGATTAGATTTGAAACGTTGATGAACGACTCGCTTTTTCACAGTCATCTGTGTCAATGTGGCTCAGTTTACACAAATTCACTCTAATGCTGACACTATCAGCACCACATCTTTCCACAAAACAGCTACAGTTTTTCACAAAACAAACAAATAAACAAATCACAGCCTGGTTTCCAGTGTTAAGAAGGTTACTTTGAAAATGTAGGTCACAGATTACAAGTTAGCCTACTTAAAATGTAATAAGTAGTGTAACTTCTCAATTACTTTATTAAAGTAATGTAACTGATTACATTTGATTACTTTTCTAAATTTCTAATGTTTTCAACTGTTAATCGTTTTCAAGCATGTAAACCAGGCAGGGTTAACATTACAGTAGTAGCCTACTGAAAACTGATTTCTGTCAGACTTCGAAAGCCTTCATCACTTGAATTAAGATTATAATATTTTAATTTTAAAGGAGACATTGGATGCAAAATATCTTCATTTGCATATAAATGTGTCTTAGCAGTGTGTGGACACAACCCTAAAACGATAAAAATCAATTCACTCCTTTTTTTTTCACTCCCTTATCCCCCCAAAACCTAAACAGTTATCAGGCCATTTCGATTTTCTGAGCAATATGATGTCACATTGTTTAGGCCCCTCCCACGACGGCTGACATACTGTCCTTAGTATTAATATATTTCCGGCCTCAGCCAGTCGTATGAAGTCAGTCATAATCCGCGCTCGAGCAGCTGTAGCGACAACAATGTCTTGAATGCAATGCAGGTGTTTTGTTGTTGTCACGGCTGGGTCAGGAAAGCACACTGTGTAAACAAAGGTTCTGGGTCCAAATGCAGGTGAAAACTTCATTATAACAGATAGGCCGACAAGGCAAAACAAAAACAGGTCTAGGGACGACGAACACTCGCTTCCGGGACACTCAGAGCAGACACCGCCGCTTCCGGGACACTCAGAGAGGACACCGCCGCTTCCGGGACACTCAGAGCGGACACCGCCGCTTCCGGGAAACTGAGAGCGGACACCGCCTCGTCCGCGGGCACCGCCGCCTCGGGAGACCTGGGCGCAGGCACCGCCGCCTCGGGAGCCCTGCGAGCTGACCACGCCGCTCGCACCGACATCAGCAGGGGTTCCTGCACGCTGCGTGTCAGCCCGGGACGCACCGGGAACGGGCGTGAGGTACTGGGTGCGGCAGACGAGGCCTCTGACGCCCCGTGGTTTGCCGCTTCGGGAGGACTGTGAGCGGGCTCCGCAGCTACCTCCACGCTGAAGGCGGAGCCACTCAAATGCAGGGCCAGGTTGATATAGTCCTCCAGCGACTCCTCGGGGACCCAGTATGGCATCAGGGACTTGAAGGGCCTCAACCATTGAGGCAGGTCTTCTCCGTGGCCGACTGGTGAGCCCCTCCCACGAAGTCCCTGGCGTAATCCTCAATGCTCCGGTCTCCCTGGCGGACGTTACGAAACCTCCCTGCTGGGCCCATGTCTGCTGGCTGTATTCTGTCACGGCTGGGTCAGGAAAGCACACCGTGTAAACTAAGGTTCTGGGTCCAAATGCAGGAGAAAACTTCTTTATTATAACAGATAGGCCGACAAGGCAAAACAAAAACAGGTCTAGGGACGACGAACACCATTACATACACACAATACAGCCAGGCCGAGTGGTGAGTGAGAGGAAAATATATAGTCTGTGAAGACAGGGCACAGCTGAGGGTGAGGGTGATGCGTGGGGGACTGCACCGGTGTGTGGAGTTTGGGGAATTAGTGTAACGAGTGAACAGGTGTATGGGGTTTGGGGAATGGGAGTCCGGGAGCTGACGCCCTCTGGAGGAGAGAGGGAGAACACCAAACACCAGACGCCAGACCCTGACAGTTGTTAGATGCAGAAGAATAAGAGTCCTAATTTTCTCCAGACATCAGAGCCACTGAGGACGCAGTGGATTAGCTTTTGATTTTGATGGTAATGCGCCAACGAATACACTTAAATTTGTTTATGTCTGCACAAATCATTTTACTCCAGACTGCTTTCTGAATGAGGGACAATTCATGGCAGGTTTTGTTAAAAAGTTAAAACTCAAGGATCAGTAACCATTGTTCGTGATCCAGCTGCACCTCCAGAAGAAGTAACACCAGACGCCAGACCCTGACAGTTGTTAGATGCAGAAGAATAAGAGTCCTAATTTTCTACAGATATCAGAGCCACTGAGGACGCAGTGGATTAGCTTTTGATTTTGATGGTAATGCGCCAACGAATACACTTAAATTTGTTTATGTCTGCACAAATCATTTTACTCCAGACTGCTTTCTGAATGAGGGACAATTCATGGCAGGTTTTGTTAAAAAGTTAAAACTCAAGGATCAGTAACCATTGTTCGTGATCCAGCTGCACCTCCAGAAGAAGTAAGTCTCACTCTTTATATTTTGTATGATTATTTGCGAATCGTCTTTGCTCTTCCACGCAAGAGAGTGGCGGGGTGAGCAGAGCTCATTAGCATGTAAAGAGATCTGCACCGAAATGAGTCGCTGTGAAAAGAGCTGTTTTTGACAAGGTAAAAAGGGTGTTGTTTTACAACCACTGAGACCATTTCAAGAAGACCCTAAAGAATCATACCAACTTGTGGAAAATGGGCATCCGATGTCCCCTTTGAAGCATAGCATCACAAAATCAGACTTACTTTAAGATCATTCTGAGGTTAAATACAGATTTAAAATCATAACAATAGTTTAATAGCTATGATACTGTTTTTGAAATCAAATCTTTGCATAGCTATGACAGGAAACACTGGAATCTAACAATGGCTTTGGGAAAAAAAAAAAGTTAATCTTTAAAAAAAAATAAAGCATATACATAAGCCCATATAGGAAATAAAAGAGTTATCAAATAAGCATGTTATAAACTCCTGAAACATTGGTGTTTCATATTTTAGAGCACTCAATGCAATTTATGAAAGAAATCAATTAAATCTGTATGTGGGAGTGGGTGTGAAAAAAAATCAGATGTAAACCCCTTTGTAATCCTTAAAGGAACACTCCACTATTTTTGAAAATAGGTTCATTTTCCAACTCCCCTAGAGTTAAACAGTTGAGTTTTACCGTTTTCGAATCCATTCAGCCGATCTCCGGGTCTGGCGGTAGCACTTTTAGCTGTAGCTTAGCATAGATCATTGAATCTGATTAGACCGTTAGCATCTCGCTCAAAAATGACCAAAGAGTTTCGATATTTTTCCTATTTAAAACTTGACTCTTCTGTAGCTACATCGTGAAAAGTTGTGATTTTCTAGGCCGATATGGCTAGGAACTATACTCTCATTCCAGCGTAATAATTAAGGAACTTTGCTGCCGCACCATGGGTGCAGCAGGCACAATGATATTACGCAGTGCCTGTGCTAAACTACAGCTAGAAGTGCTACCGCCAGACCCGGAGATCGGCTGAATGGATTCGAAATGCTAAACCACAGCTAGAAGTGCTACCGCCAGACCCGGAGATCGGCTGAATGGATTCGAAAACGGTAAAACTCAACTGTTTAACTTGGAAAATGAGCCTATTTTCAAAAATAGTGGAGTGTTCCTTTAACATTTTCATAAGTAACTGTTTAATTACACATTTTTTCTCAGTAACTGTAACTGATTACAGTTACTTTTATTTTGTAATTAAATTACGTAATTCCGTTACATGTAACTAGTTACTTCCCAACACTGCCGGTTTCTTGCTGAGAATCACTAGCTGTCATCTAACATAATTCAAGGAACTTTTCACCCTGAGAGCCACAAATAAAGAGAAAAGGTCTCCCCCTGGGTATCTTTTTTCACTTCAAGTCCTCAAATGAGCTAGCTTCACTTTATCTTGACAGCTTCCTACCTGAGGACGTTCACCTCCTCAGTGGCATTCAAGAAACAAAAAGCCACTGCAAAGGCTGGTATTGATCCAGCATTATTTGTTAATTATAATAATCAAAGAGCAATATTCAGTTGTCAGTGTTGTTGTAGTTTTTTTCTTGAGTGTCTCACTATAGTTCCCACAGTAAATGCACAAACTTGTTTACCTTCAATGGAATGCAAGTTGCTTTAGATAAACATCAAATGTATAGTGTTGTCATAAATAAATAATTACACTTAAACATATGTTGCAACAGTACATACAATATCTCCAACCTGTTCTGTTATTTCCTATTTATAATATTTCTTGTTGCATTGCATTGCTATTTTTGTTTTGACAACTGTACTGTATCTCTGACATGGCATATGAAGTGAACTTTTGATTGGTTCTAAAACTAAAAGCTGCCTAGGTTTTAAGTAGCTATTTTGGTGTTAATAATTATGGAAATTACAGTTATAGAGGAGTTGAGGTAAGCCTCCCAGACAGCAGCTCTGACTCAAACACATTCTTTTTATTGCATCATATTCAAGTCATTGTTTTGAAGTAACATGAGCATGCTGTTAGAGCAAAGTGTAAATGTCTCATCATAGTGCACTTTTTGCTGGTGTTAAATGTTTTATTGCTGTCACAGCTGTTTTCACATGCGCTAACTTACGATTTTGACATATGTCCTCATCTCTCTCTAGAATCTGTTATTTGAATGTGGAAAAAAAAATATCTTGATGTACTCATCAGTCCCATGTCACTAGGTTTCAGTTGCGGGTAGTTGTAGTTGTACTTAAAATACCTTTTTGTAACTTTAAACGTTCACACACACACACACACACACACACACACACACACACACACACACACACACCCACACACACCGTTTTTTTTTTGTGAATGATAATTAGGACTGCTCTTTCTCTCATTTTGTTCCTTTTTCAGCATCCAACAATGAAGGTTATCAAAAACTATAAAACATCAGTTATTCAATAAATATTGTTAAGTGTTTGAAGTCTTGAAGTCGAAGTGATATTGACCTAATAATAAGTTTGGTTTGCCCAAGAGTTTAGATTGACACTGATCATGCTGTTTTACACAACAGTTAGTTCCGTTCCTGCAGTGGTTCTTTAAACCTAACAGGAAATATTTGTTACTTATTGTCATGTTGGCTTGTTTTGACCAAATACCACACTAAATAGCCTAGGCTACATAAGGTGAAATAAATTGAATTAAATATTTTTTTTAAAAGGCTAGGCTATTTGAAGCAAACGTTTTAATAGCTATTATTCTGCATTCTGAATGTTATCAAGGTAGCGTTCAGACTCAAAATGAAGTGTTAGCCCTAAATGTCCACAACCTCACGACGATAATTATGTGCTCCCTTCCGAGTGCTCATGTCAAGTGCTCTGCCCTTCGAAGTAGCTATAAGTAGAGCACAGTGATGCTCACTTTAAAATAGGCTAGAATTCGCCCTCGATGTTTTTCTATTCAAATCTCAGATGAAATGATTCATTTTTTGTCGACAGTTCAATTAAATGCTACTAATTCAAAGTAGCTATTCAAATATTTCACAAGTCAAGACAGAAGTCCTCAACACACGGCTCGCGGACAGTGCAATCGGCTTTACAGGAGGCGGGGCCTGAACGGATCAGCTCATCTGTCAATCAATCACAGCACTCTTCATTCCCATGTTACCGCTGTCATTAGACTCGATCCACACACACACACACACACACACACACAACTCTCCACTGCACTCAAGACACTCGCAGACAGCACACTTCTGCGCTCGTTCCAACATCTAAACCGCTGTTCAGAGAAGAGGCAGCAATGACTGGCCATCACTGGGGATATGGGGAGGACAACGGTAAGTTAATTGCACGGTCATTTAATGTACATTTATTTCTAAAATGCTGGAAACTGTTAAGAAATAAAATATATATATATTTTTGCAACTTCTGTTTAAAATAGGGTATTAGGCCTATATGGATTTATATAAATTAGGGTTTGCACGACTATCCATTTTAGCCTTCTAGTCGACCAATTAGGTCAAATGTTTACCTTATGCTTATGTTTACCTTTCTGCTAATATGTCCATCATTTAGAGATAAAATCCATGATATAGGCTACACCATTTGAACCTAAATTACTAAATTATTAGCCTATTTTTTATATAAATTATTGTTATTATTATTATTAAATAAAATATTTACATAAATGTTGAATATGCCTTGTGAGAAGCGCATTTGCAGGTTCATCAGATCCCAAAACTCACTCGTCCACCGTGAATAAATCGTCATCTGAATGCATGAGTTTTATTATACATGTATACATGCAAATGTATTTCTACAGACGTCTACGTGAGAAACAATCACCGTATGAATAGGGTTTAAGATAAAATATGTATCGTTATAGTTGTGGTCCACACCACAACTAACGAGAACGACATCAAAAAATCAATCCGACTTAGCATGAAAGCAAAAAAAAAGAAATAAAAAAGTACCCTTATTGTTAGTAGGCTACACATTACTAGTGTTGTGTTAAATAATTAATCCTTTCAAGTTAATCCACCAAAAGATTTGAGTGTCTTCATAATATTTAGAAATATTTAATCAAAAATCTGAAAAAAAATGGCACCTCTTGAATGGCATTCCTCAGATATGGCGCCATAATTTTTTTGGACAGCAGAGCCAGGCCAGCAATATGAGACCAGAAGTTAGGGTGGAGCTGAAGATAGGATAACCCGCCCCAACTGCCCTAACTTAACCTCAACTATACCAGTACTAAACCTAACCATAATGATGTAACCTCCACCCTATCTTCTGCTCTGAGAATGCTGGCCTGACACTGCTTTGATACAGGCCTATGGCTCTGTTGGCTTTTGCAACAGTCAGTTTGTTGTGAGCTAGAGATGGTGAGAATGTGTGCTAAAATCAAGCCCTGCCCTCTATTTTTTTTCTCTTCTAATATTTCATTTCACCATAAAGTTGGTCGCAACATCCAGTTTACACAGACTTTATAGCGTGTATTGTGGTTATGTTAACAGAACGTGTAACTGCAGCGCACTTAGAATAAACATACTTTCCCTGTTGTCTGTTGGTGTGGCCGCTAATCATTTTCGTTTTCTGTTTTTGGTGTGAACGGATTAGCCAGTACTGTAAAATGTCATTCAGATATCATGCAATGCATCACGTCACACCAAATGAAGAAATCTGATTTGAATATCAAGATCCGTTTGATGAGTGTTGCAGCTGTAACAAGCGTCAATATCACTACAGTTAATATTATTAATGTACGATTTTGAATAACAGAAACCAGTTAAACCGTAACACTAAACACTAAAACAGACTCAATAGATCTATAGCCAGCCTTCACAGGGTCAGTTTTTGTGCTTGTTCTCAATCATTCATTAATATGTAGTCATTAGATTTAGTGTATATTTGGTTGCCAAGTCCATTGTTAATGCAAGATTAGCCCAGTTATCTTTTAAAGGGATAGCTGCTGCTTAAACAACGTAAACAGGCTGTAGGGCTATGTGATTTCAAGACTTGCATCCTGCTACAATTCATTGAGACAAACGTTGGAAGACGTAGAAATGTTGTTGGGTCACACTCGCACTACGAAATGTGTGTGTAACTCAAATACATAACAATTGTTAAACAGTGATTAGCTGAGACTGGACTTTACTGTGTTAATATGTCTGAATGCATCACCCAAAAAACTGTTTCATTTTTTTTCCTTTCATCATGAAAAATCCTGGTTTTGGCCTACTCCAAAAGCTGTTTTCAACTTCCTTGCTGTATTAGTAAATATGCATTTTTTTATGAAAACAAAATATATGGAAATAAAAGTGTGCAATTTCTTTATAATTTTCTCTATTTATTTTTGAACTTTTAGTTGACGTTATGCATTATTATAAATGTATGTCCACATACTATACATTTACCTCCTTTTAAAGTTACAAATTCCATAATTCCAAACATTGCTATAATGGCATCATCATTTCAAGGGGTAAGCATGCATTTTGATCACTTTATCTTTTGTTTTGATTTTCAGCTTCACATAAGACTTGTAATGTTAAATTAGGCTGTAAAACTATCAGCCATGTGTTACCTTTCTAAAAGCATAATTATATTCTCAGCATATGTTATGAAATATTTTAATTCAGCTTAAAATGGTACAATGCAACTTACGAACACTTAAATACATTATTTATCTGACAGAATGTCTAAAATTGAACAAATCAAAAAATAGCTACTTCATAAAACTGAAAAAGCCATCCATTTCAACGTAGTTTCCAGCTACTTTTAATCTCTAAACACACACACACACAGGTTTGTTTTTATGGTTTATGGGGACTCTCCATAGGCGTAATGGGTTTTATACTGTACAAACCGTATTTTCTATTGCCCTACACCAACCCTACCCCTAAACCTACCCCTTACAGGAAACTTTCTGCATTTTTATAAAATTTCAAAAAAACTCATTCTGCATTATTTATAAGCCTTTTGAATTATGGGGACACTGAAAATGTCCTCATAAATCACCTTCTCGTTGTAATACCTATGTCATACCCATGTTATTATACAAATTTGTGTCCTCATACACCACATAAACATGCACACACACACACACACACACGTTTGTTTTTGTGAATTGTGGGGACTCTCCATAGGCATAATGGTTTTTATACTGTTCAAACTGTATGTGCTATTGCCCTACACCAACCCTACACCTAAACCTAAACCTACCCCTTACAAGAAACTTTGTGCATTTTTACTTTCTCAAAAAAACTCACTCTGTATGATTTATAAGAGTTTTGAAAAATAGGGACATGGGGTAATGTCCTCATAAGTCACCTTCTCCTTGTCATACCCATGTCATTATACAAATTTGTGTCCTCATATGTCACAAACACACACACACACAATCTAATGTAATGTAGATAACTACATTAGATACAGTAAATTACAATACAGTAAGTTACATGTCTGTATCCTTAAAATTAACTTGGAAAAAGATTTACATTCATTAATGTCTAGCTGGTTAATATTGTTTTTCTAGGTCCATCAGAATGGTACAAAGACTATCCCATTGCCGAGGGTAACCGCCAATCACCTATTGATATAGTCCCTGCAGAAGCTGTATTTGATGCCAGACTGTCTCCTATCTCGCTGTCTTACAACAACTGTACCTCTGTCAGCATATCAAACAATGGCCATTCTGTGGTAGTGGAGTTCATTGACTCAGATGAGAGATCAGGTTGGTATTGGTGACAACATTATTACTACTTTAAAATGTTACTGTCATGGTTGGTTGATTGGTCTCCTGATGTTTGGAGAACACAACTTTGAGCTGGCAACTTTTAGTTCTTTTTTTTCATATTCGAATTTTTACACACAACAAGTTTCTGCATCTTACTCTCAGCTCTCATGTTGTGCGCCAACACTGTGAGATTATTTGAATGTATAAAATAGTTTTTGGTAATTGAAGCTGAATTTAGATAAATATAAATATTAGATTAAAAACGTAATAATTAGATAAAAAAGGCCTTAAATGAAAACTAAGGTTTAAGTTGAAGGACTAAAATGACTAAAAACTTTAAATGACTGCTAAAATGAAAACTGAAACTGATCCACAGCAAACAAACAAAGAACTGAAAAATTCAGCTTTATCTGCACAAATGACCCTGTCAGTTCAGTTCTCATCTCACCTCACCACTTGAGCTCTGGAATGTAATGAAATTGCTCACATAAAAAAATAATAACTCTTTTCATTCTGCAGTCGTTAAAAGGAAAGATAATTTGTGGTTTCTCAGCCCTCTTAAAGGGGATCTATTATGCCCCTTTTTACAAGATGTAATATAAGTATCAGGTGTCCCCAGAATGTGTCTGGGAAGTTTCAGCTCAAAATACCCACAGATAATGTATTATTCCAAGCTGTAAATGCCATTTTTGAGTTGAAGCAAAAACTTGCTGTTTTTGTGCATGTATCTTCAATGAGCTAATGCAAATGAGCAGCTTTTCCCCGCCCCCTTTCCAGAACAGCGCTGTGCCTTTACAGCGAGTGCCTCGGCCAGGCAACAACAATCAAAACATCTATTTGGTTTTGATTATCAAAGATCTATCGCTGTCACTCTCATTTGACATTGCAGTTCTTCATCATCATGAAAGTTTATTATTTGCATGTGTTTTAAAACCATATCAGTTTAAACTTCTGATATATGGTTTTCTGAGCACACACACCAGAAGCACGCTCACAGAAAGCTGGCTGTCAGAGGGCACGTCGTGTGAGTGCTAAACTAAGTTCACCTTTACATCTTATTCTGCTTACACTCTCAAATACACACAAGGTTATGTCAAAAACACAAAGTTCGCATAAGCACAGTCGGTTATGTCTGTGAACATAAACAGCTGGGAAAGAAATCGCATGTGTATATTAGATGTGTGTATTCAAGTGACAGCAGTATAATATACAGTACCTACTGCTGCTGTTAATATGATATGATATACCAAAAGAAAAAAATAGAAAATCACTCACTGCTCTTGACTGAATAACTTTAGTTGCTTCAATAAGAACACGTTTCTTGAATGCTGCTGTTAAATGCTCTGGCGAGGAGATAAACATGGTGGACCGTGTACAGCTCACTCAGGGCGGGATCTAAGCTAATAGGGCACAGATCTGTTGCCAGTTGTGAGTGGGGCCTGTTCCAGTGTGACGTCACTTTTGGAGTACATTCCTGAATGGCTCATTTCGAGACACTGTTTCTGATTTATGGATAAAAATAACAAACAGTGGATGGATTACTACCACAGTAGGGTGGTTGTAGGGATGGGTACCGAAACCCGATATTTAATCGGTCCCGGGGCTAAATTATGAAAGACCGGAGTATCGATAAGCTCTGACGTTAACGGTTCCGCTATCGGTACTGGAGAAATTAAGAAAACACACATGCATACAGCTTCTGGGGAATGTCCAAACAATCAAATACACACAAAAATGTCAAAATGGCCGGCTTGGAGAGTATTTACTTTAACACAGTTTATGTCTTAAGTGGAGGAGAACAGTTGGGAGAAAATCCAATGTGTGTCAATATATTGTCTTAAAGTGACAGACTGGCGCTTGGGCCATCAAAATGTAAAGAGAAAATCACTGAATAACGTTATAGCTTTAATAAGCATTAATCTATAAATACATACACTGAAAACTATGCAGTGTTCATTTACATTTGATTACTTTTAGATTTATTTTGTAGGCTATTACATACCTGTACAGTAATATTAGTAGAACTTCATGGAAGAATTAAAACACTGTTTATTTCATATAATTTGTATATTTGTTTGATTATATTTGTCAGTTTGTTTTACTTTGTTTCTTTGTTCATGTTCTTACTGTATCTTATCTTATGTATAAAACACTAAAAATGCCTGCACACTGGTGCATTTAC
>NW_015505991.1:288652-298046 GCF_001515645.1 Sinocyclocheilus grahami
TGTGTCCTCATATGTCACAAACACACACACACACAATCTAATGTAATGTAGATAACTACATTAGATACAGTAAATTACAATACAGTAAGTTACATGTCTGTATCCTTAAAATTAACTTGGAAAAAGATTTACATTCATTAATGTCTAGCTGGTTAATATTGTTTTTCTAGGTCCATCAGAATGGTACAAAGACTATCCCATTGCCGAGGGTAACCGCCAATCACCTATTGATATAGTCCCTGCAGAAGCTGTATTTGATGCCAGACTGTCTCCTATCTCGCTGTCTTACAACAACTGTACCTCTGTCAGCATATCAAACAATGGCCATTCTGTGGTAGTGGAGTTCATTGACTCAGATGAGAGATCAGGTTGGTATTGGTGACAACATTATTACTACTTTAAAATGTTACTGTCATGGTTGGTTGATTGGTCTCCTGATGTTTGGAGAACACAACTTTGAGCTGGCAACTTTTAGTTCTTTTTTTTCATATTCGAGTTTTTACACACAACAAGTTTCTGCATCTTACTCTCAGCTCTCATGTTGTGCGCCAACACTGTGAGATTATTTGAATGTATAAAATAGTTTTTGGTAATTGAAGCTGAATTTAGATAAATATAAATATTAGATTAAAAACGTAATAATTAGATAAAAAAAGGCCTTAAATGAAAACTAAGGTTTAAGTTGAAGGACTAAAATGACTAAAAACTTTAAATGACTGCTAAAATGAAAACTGAAACTGATCCACAGCAAACAAAGAAAGAACTGAAAAATTCAGCTTTATCTGCACAAATGGCCCTGTCAGTTCAGTTCTCATCTCACCTCACCACTTGAGCTCTGGAATGTAATGAAATTGAGGCCTTAAATGAAAACTAAGGTTTAAGTTGAAGGACTAAAATGACTAAAAACTTTAAATGACTGCTAAAATGAAAACTGAAACTGATCCACAGCAAACAAAGAAAGAACTGAAAAATTCAGCTTTATCTGCACAAATGGCCCTGTCAGTTCAGTTCTCATCTCACCTCACCACTTGAGCTCTGGAATGTAATGAAATTGCTCACATAAAAAATAATAACTCTTTTCATTCTGCAGTCGTTAAAAGGAAAGATAATTTGTGGTTTCTCAGCCCTCTTAAAGGGGATCTATTATGCCCCTTTTTACAAGATGTAATATAAGTATCAGGTGTCCCCAGAATGTGTCTGGGAAGTTTCAGCTCAAAATACCCACAGATAATGTATTATTCCAAGCTGTAAATGCCATTTTTGAGTTGAAGCAAAAACTTGCTGTTTTTGTGCATGTATCTTCAATGAGCTAATGCAAATGAGCAGCTTTTCCCCGCCCCCTTTCCAGAACAGCGCTGTGCCTTTACAGCGAGTGCCTCGGCCAGGCAACAACAATCAAAACATCTATTTGGTTTTGATTATCAAAGATCTATCGCTGTCACTCTCATTTGACATTGCAGTTCTTCATCATCATGAAAGTTTATTATTTGCATGTGTTTTAAAACCATATCAGTTTAAACTTCTGATATATGGTTTTCTGAGCACACACACCAGAAGCACGCTCACAGAAAGCTGGCTGTCAGAGGGCACGTCGCGTGAGTGCTAAACTAAGTTCACCTTTACATCTTATTCTGCTTACACTCTCAAATACACACAAGGTTATGTCAAAAACACAAAGTTCGCATAAGCACAGTCGGTTATGTCTGTGAACATAAACAGCTGGGAAAGAAATCGCATGTGTATATTAGATGTGTGTATTCAAGTGACAGCAGTATAATATACAGTACCTACTGCTGCTGTTAATATGATATGATATACCAAAAGAAAAAAATAGAAAATCACTCACTGCTCTTGACTGAATAACTTTAGTTGCTTCAATAAGAACACGTTTCTTGAATGCTGCTGTTAAATGCTCTGGCGAGGAGATAAACATGGTGGACCGTGTACAGCTCACTCAGGGCGGGATCTAAGCTAATAGGGCACAGATCTGTTGCCAGTTGTGAGTGGGGCCTGTTCCAGTGTGACGTCACTTTTGGAGTACATTCCTGAATGGCTCATTTCGAGACACTGTTTCTGATTTATGGATAAAAATAACAAACAGTGGATGGATTACTACCACAGTAGGGTGGTTGTAGGGATGGGTACCGAAACCCGATATTTAATCGGTCCCGGGGCTAAATTATGAAAGACCGGAGTATCGATAAGCTCTGATGTTAACGGTTCCGCTATCGGTACTGGAGAAATTAAGAAAACACACATGCATACAGCTTCTGGGGAATGTCCAAACAATCAAATACACACAAAAATGTCAAAATGGCCGGCTTGGAGAGTATTTACTTTAACACAGTTTATGTCTTAAGTGGAGGAGAACAGTTGGGAGAAAATCCAATGTGTGTCAATATATTGTCTTAAAGTGACAGACTGGCGCTTGGGCCATCAAAATGTAAAGAGAAAATCACTCTGAATAACGTTATAGCTTTAATAAGCATTAATCTATAAATACATACACTGAAAACTATGCAGTGTTCATTTACATTTGATTACTTTTAGATTTATTTTGTAGGCTATTACATACCTGTACAGTAATATTAGTAGAACTTCATGGAAGAATTAAAACACTGTTTATTTCATATAATTTGTATATTTGTTTGATTATATTTGTCAGTTTGTTTTACTTTGTTTCTTTGTTCATGTTCTTACTGTATCTTATCTTATGTATAAAACACTAAAAATGCCTGCACACTGGTGCATTTACAAATTGATGTTTTATATTCATTTAATTAAATATTTATTTTACATTTCAGAATATAAATCAATGTTAATTCAGCTCTTAATTTGTCATATATACTGATATATAGTATATATATATATATATATATACTGTATATAAAACAAAAAGTACCGATAAGAATACCGTTAAAGTACCAAATCGATAAGCAGTATTGGTAAGAGTAGTAATACCGTTAAAACCTTAACGATACCCATCCCTAGGTGGTTGTGTACAAACACTGTGGACACATTATTATGTTCAAAAACAATATGTAAGTGAATTTTGTGTAACAGGTCCACTGTAAAGGTTTGGGAAGCAGACGGATGCTTAAGTTGTCATTGTGAAATTGTTGAGTTTTTAAAGTTTCCCTTATAAAACATCCCTGTCTGTGAGAAAGAGATCTAGGCAATAAGCAAGAAAATGAGAGGTGTATATACAGTAAAGAGAGGCTGGAGACAGACTCGTGGCTCCAGTCGGAAGACAGATTTTTTTTTTTTACTTTCTGCTCTGACTCAGTGAACTGAACTATAGTGGTTAGACATATTAGGTATGCAAAACACCAAGCACCTATTTCAGAGACTCTTTTTCTTCACTCTTCATTGCACTTTGAGTGATTCTTTAAAAAAAAAGGCGATATTCACTTTACTGTACATGCAAGTCAGGGGGCATTCACACAGAACGTGTTTTTGCATTCCTTTGCACATGTTTTTCCATTGTTTTTTCTGTGTAAACATGCTAGGCAGATGTGTTTTACTGTTGCATTCGTGTCTCGAATCTTTTGCAGTTTCTCACGCATGACGCAGCATTCTAAAACATGGCACTCAAGTTAAAAGAAGCTTGTGTCTCTACACCTTGCACTTGTTTTTCATTCCTGCTCTTTTTTTTTTAATGCAAAACACATTCGATGTGAATGGCCCCTTAAACTGCTCTTTCCTTTTGGCAGTGATCCGGGGAGGTCCTCTGGAAAACATGTACAGGCTTAAACAGTTTCACTTCCACTGGGGATGCAAGGGTTGCAGTGGCTCTGAGCATACGGTTGGTGGGAAAACCTACGCTTCTGAGGTGAGGGGGCAGAACAGGGACTTTCTGTCTGCTCTGTGTAGCCTATATACTGTATATTATATTTGTTTACACAGACTTCGTTATCACAGTCTTTTGGCCTGAACTCTGTCTCTCGTCTCTCTCCAGCTTCATCTGGTTCATTGGAATGCCATAAAGTACAAGTCCTTTGGTGAGGCAGCAGCAGCACCTGATGGCCTGGCTGTCCTTGGCATCTTTCTGGAAGTTAGTCTTAGTGGGAATCAGCACTCCCAAAAATGAACCAAACACAAAAATGAAAATTTGCTGAAAATGTACTCACCCTCAGGCCATCCAAGATGTGCATTGTTTCTTCATCATAACAGATTAGGAGAAATTTAGCATTACATCACTTGCTTACCAATGGATACTCTGAAGTGAATGGGTGCCGTCAGAATGACAGCTGATAAAAACATCAAAATAATCCACAAGTAATCCACATGACTCCAGTCCAATTAATGTTTTGTGAAGCAAAAAATATGTATTTTAGAAGAAACATATTGTGGATTATTTTGATGTTTTACCATTGCTGAGCTAGTAATGTAATGCTACATTTCTCACAATCTGTACAGATGAACACACAAACTCATCTTGGATGGCCTGATTATGTGTACATTTTCAGCATTTTTAAATTATTTTTTGGCAAACTATTCCTATTAAGACAAATAGCAAAATACAGGTGCATCTCAATAAATTAGAATGTCATGGAAAAGTTAATTTATTTCAGTAATTCAATTTACTTTTAATTGTGATGATTTTGGCTCACCTTTAACAAAAACCCACCAATTCACTTGTAGCCTAGTGAAGCAAACTGAGAGACCATTTTGAAGGCTCAGGAAACCTTTGCAGGTGTTTTGAGTTGATTAGCTGATTGGCATGTCAACATCTTCTAATTTGTTGAGATAGTGAATTGGTGGGTTTTTGTTAAATCATCACAATTAAAAGAACCAAAGACTTAAACTACTTCAGTCTGTGTGCATTGAATTTATTTAATACATAAGTTTCACAATTTAAGTTAAATTACTGAAATAAATGAACTTTTCCACAACATTCTAATTTATTGAGATGCACCTGTAATGTAGCATTAGTTCAAGAGCACGTGGTTTTGTATTAGAATCAGTCACATTATTCAATTTGGGATAAGAATAAATAAATAAATAAACAGATCCATAAAATAACACTTTTTAATATTACAAAAATCAAGTACAGAAAGATATAAATATTTACAGTAAAATGCATATTATACCTATTCTAATAATGTTTTTTATTTTTTGTTTCAGATAGGTGATGAGCACAGTGCTCTTCATCAGATAACAGATTCCTTGTATATGGTTAAATTCAAGGTATGTGTATTTATGTAGTTTAATTTATGAAAAATTGGGAGGATACAAATGTATTTATACTATTTTTGAGAGAAGTCTTCATGTAGCTTGCCAAATGGATATGGCACTTTAGTCCCTTTTGCATCTGAATGAATTTGGAAACACCCAGATGCCTCTTTGCATGTGATTTCATTTGGAAATATTCATCTTGAAATATGTTAATCAGGTTCTAAGGATTCAAATGAGCACCTCTAAGTTTTTTTTGTTTTTTGGTCAAAGTGTCTATGACACTATACCACAGATTAGTGGTTTTGTATTTAGAATATTTGACTTTCCTGAATTATCTGGTTATTCACCTGAATTAACCTTATCTATGCATTTCTAAATGAATCAAATAATTTAATTGTATTCATTTTCTTCAATTATACTTACGTGTTTGACATTTTAGTTGAATTTATGCAAAGACCCTAACCAAATATCCGGTAGTGTAGAAAACTGAATGTAATATATTGAGAATTGGCCACTGAAAAAAACATAGGCCTATTAGTCAACCACTAATCAAAATATTGTGGCATGTGTCTTCTTCAGTATATTGTGGATACAGCCCAGTTCAGAGCATCTTTATTTCCCAAAGCTCTGTATTACAGTCCAATAATTTTATGCTAGTTTTTATTATTATTTTTATCTCTTGTAGGGAAGTGTTGCTGATTTTAAGGGCTTTAACCCAAAGTGCCTCTTGCCGAACAGTCTGGAGTACTGGACATACCCAGGCTCTCTCACAACTCCTCCACTGTATGAGAGTGTTACATGGATTGTGCTGAAAGAACCTATGTATGTGTCAGATAAGCAGGTGGGTTGCTTTTGTGATTGAGGTTTTCTTTAACTTTATTAGCCTTATTTATAAACTGTATTGCTAGTGTTTGCCATGACCATCATCTGGTCTATTGACAGATGTCGGTTTATGAAAATGAATGGTTGTGGAGGGAGATGGATGTGGGAAGCATTGGTAAATCATTGGTAGTGATGTAAATTAGGGATAATCCACAGTATCCCAGAATGCTGGGGGTGACAGTGAATCTGGTCAGAAATGATTTCATCTGCTGACATGATTGCATGTCTGATTTCTGTAACTGATTTTGCATTAGTAAATGATTATATATTGTGTGTGTGTTTGTGTGTGTGTATATATACTGTATATATGTGTATGTCTAGGTGTTTAAAAGTGTCTGATTGAGTGAGCAAAGAATCCTTGTGTGAAATAATCCTTTTGTAATGAAAGGGGTTCAACTCAGAGTTTACGTTTCATTCAGAAAAAAAATTTGCACATCTTGCCAACATTAAACAGAGCTGAAATCCTACAGTGGATTCAACACATTATAGAGGTAATTTTAGCCCCAGATTTGTGCAATATACACTACAGAAATTATTTACCAGGTTTTAATCAGCAAAGATGCATTAAACTGACAGGTGACAGCAAATACATTTATAATGTAACAAAAAAAAAAAAATATATATATCACAGTTTCCACAAAAATATTAAGCACTACAAACATCATGTGACACTGAAGACAGAAGTAATGGCTACTGAAAAATCAGCTTTGCCATCACAGGAGTAAACTACATTTGAAAAATAAATTAAATAATAATAAAAATGTTTATATAAAAATATTTATTTAATTTTTTACTGTATTTTTGATAAATGCAGCTTTGGTGAGCATAAGAGACTTTTTTTTTTTTTTAAGTTTTAAAAATTCTTACTGACGCCAAACTTTTGAATGGTATATCCTTTGCTTTGAAGTGTTATATTACTAGATTTGCATTTCAGATACATACGTCTATGTCCATCTGAAAGACTGCTGTGGATTTGGTCTCTGCCTCTTGTCTAGTCCCTCAGACTTTGTATTGGGAAATTGAATTAATGTAAGCATGAGCAGTTTGGCATGTTGGCGGCATGGTTGTGACAGTGGCCTAGTGTGTCTGGCATGAGGCCACAAGACTTTGATCTTGTACAGCTTATTAAAATGATTGATGAGCTATTAGTAGAAAAAGCTCAGGAGATTCACAGCATGGAGAATCAAGCCTATTACATAAGACTTGGTACCAAAGTTGATTTCTTCTGCAGTGCAGCTTGTCACTTTGCCAGGTTCTGTCTTACATGCTGTTTTTCATGCTTTTTGGACTTAGATGGGAAAGTTCCGGATGCTGATGTTTAATGGAGAGGAAGAAGAGGACCGAAATCGCATGGAGAACAACTACCGTCCACCACAGCCACTGAAAGACAGGACAGTTCTGGCCTCTTTTAAGTAGCCTGGTTGCTTATTGGTGACCTGAACTGCCAAGACCACCAATTATGATCAACTATATTTCTAGAATCACCTCAGAGATTGAAGCATGAATAATAAGGGTGTGGGGTTTGTTCAATCATGTCACTCTCTGTCTGTTGCTTAAAGGTTTTGGCCAATGACCTCAAACACAGTTTGACTTTGACATTGAGCTCTTTGAATCCGAGGCTCTACATTTTTAGATCCCTTCTCATCCACCTTGATCAGGCTTGTGCAAACAGATCCTTGTTGCAGGTGGCTGAGATATTTGTTCTTTCAAAGGGTCCAAGCTGATGGGGTCTGATAAGCTGGCTGCCGTCTGCTTTCTCACTGCTATAGGAAAGGGTCAGTAATCCAGGATCCTGAAATTTAACCTGTTAGTCGCTACCAGAGGCTCTTGCTAACTTTTGATATAGGGCATGTGTGGTGTTATTTAAGCTTTTCATAGTAAGGCTCATGGTGCTTCCAGGAACATAGTCCTGGTGGTGGCAGGGTGGCACTCCATTAACAGTGAAAGTTGCATGAATGCTTGGAAATGCCTCAGTAATGTAAGTAGATAGCATTTCTGTTTACCTGATTGTTGTGACTCCAAGTCTTTACATAATCTTTATCAACACGGCTGCAGTCACTGTAGTTAATGTTCCTGTGCTGTCAGTGTAGCCTTATAAATGCTTTTACTGTAATAGTAGGGTGATGCGTGGAGGTTAAAATGACTGATGGATTACACTGCATACTTTAAAAAAAGTTTATATTATTGATGTAATTCCTAATGGAATCTCTGGCATGGCTGTATGAGCGTTACGGAAGATCTCTAACAGGTCAGTGCCATATTAAGTCTCGACTCCTGGACAACATCCAGCTGAAATGGCAGGGATTTTCTTTTGGGTGTATTTGGTGGCTGGCATGGTTTCATATATATTTTATATTGTATTTAGTTTTTATGTTAAATATGTACAAAATAAAATTATTTGAATAATCCATGTGTCTTTGTTACTGACATTATTTGTCTCTATATTTGTGCATTAAAAGCTACTTCTAGATGCAGTTATTTGGATGCAGTCAGATAAAGTTACAATTCTTTCTAGACTGTTCTTTCGCCACTAGAGCTTTTAGTCCTGCTGCTTGCTTCAAAAATCAAATAAATGGAAAAGAGGTAGCAAGGAGTGGCTTGAGACATTCTGCATGTTGCATTCTATTTTTGTATTCATCTAGCCTACATAATACTTCACCTTGCATATAGCACACAGTAAGATCCCAAGTGTTTCATGACCTCTGTAATAAATATATAAATAACTGACAGCACAATAACATTATTCTCACTTAATATTCATTAGTTTCTTTTAATCAGACAGTTGTCTCGTATTGGGGATTCATTTTAAAAAGGGGGTTCTAAACCTCTCTGGCGCCCTCATAAGGTGATAAATGGATCAACAATAACTTCCATTTAGTTTGTAGATGAGCTCGGTTATACTCAACATTAACCAGTCTAATAAGTGACAATCTCTGGGTTAAAATAGCTGGGTGAATTTGAATTTCCATCCTATAGCCATATGCAACAATTTCTGCAGCACCAACACATTAAATTAAACCACATACAAAGTTGCATGGTACTGCAAATGTAAACAAATCTTTAATGGCAGGTTGTTGTCTTTTTATTTTCACGTTGGCTAGTACTCTGAAAACTAACCATTTCAACATCATGTATTCATCATTAGCCTACCATGTGATTTATGGACCATCTGTGCCAATAATATTACAAACTTAAACCTTGTAGCTGTGGCACTGCAGATGAAATGCACCAAACAGTAAATGCAATGAAGCTTCGGTATAGTAAATGTCTTCTATTTAAATATTTAATGTGTTCCATTTTAAATCATGTACACACACACATATATATATATATA
>NW_015505991.1:298167-299037 GCF_001515645.1 Sinocyclocheilus grahami
TATATATATATATATATTACATGTACAGCCACATAAATTCATAAAAATGTGTAAAGTCTGTATTATCACATACTTTGTATTTTGCAATGAAATGAATATTACTTTTCCTATCTACTCTTGATCGATAACATTTATCTAAACATTATGAACTTTTATTATGATTATGAAACTGCAGAGCAAGCAGTTCTGTCCTCAAAAGTTCATTCAGTTGTCATGAAGTCATGATGGACCTGAAAGTGATCTGAAATCAGTAAATTCTCAGTTGTCTACTACATATATTCATACATACTACATATATTTACACCCCATAAACTCTCAAGCCTTTACCAAAAAAAGCATTTTTCCGCAACACAGCAATTTTTCAGCTCACGATTCAGCCACTGTTTGCAGCCTTTAGAAGTGACAGAGGCTGGAGAATGTTTAACCTTGTCGCTCTGAGTCACTATTTTCCTGCAGGGAGCAGTCTAAGTGTCTTAGTGTGGAATATTCAATAGCACAGACTTGTTCCATCAGATAATCAGGCTAAGGCTCATTACACGGGGAAAGAAAGGGTAATACGGAGGACTGAGGGGTGCTCACTGTTTGTCCAGCCATGTGCTGCCGTGATATGCACAGCAGACATGAGCAGTAATAAAGCCTGGAACATGTTGTCTAATGCTGCAATTAGTTGATCTTGACATTTGCTCAAGGTCTTTCCTTGAATGAGACATTTTTTAAAGTGCCAAGGAGGCCTATAATAACTGGAGAACCCATTCAAGGGCAGTTGCTCAGCTGGCACATGTCTGCTTAAGGCAGGGGTGTCCAAACTCTGTCCTGGAGTGACACTGTCCTGCAGAGTTTAGCTCCAACTCCAATTAAACACACCTGAAC